>NC_036865.1:21401852-21441863 GCF_002910315.2 Salvelinus sp. IW2-2015 | reverse complement strand
GAACTGGCAAAATCTGGTGCAGTCCATGACGAGGAGATGCACTGCAGTACTTAAAGCAGCTGGTAACACACCAGATACTGACTGTTACTTTTGTTTTGACCCCCCTTTGTTCAGGGACACATTATTCCATTTCTGTTGTCACATGTCTGTGGAACTTGTTCAGTTTATGTCTCAGTGTTGAACTTGTATGTACACAAATATTTACACGTTAAGTTATTGAAAATAAATGCAGTTGACAGTGAGAGGACGTTTTACATACACTAAGTTGACTGTACTTTAAACAGCTTGGAAAATTCCAGAAAATGTATGTCATGGCTTTAGAAGCTTCTGATAGGCTAATTGACATAATTGAGTCAATTGGAGGTGTACCTGTGGATGTATTTCAAGGCCTATCTTCAAACTCAGTGCCTCCTTGCTTGACATCATGGAAAAATCTAAAGAAATCAGCCAAGACCTCAGAAAGAAAATTGTGGACCTCCACAAGTCTGGTTCATCCCTGGGAACAACTTCCAAACGCCTGAAGGTATCACGTCCATCTGTACAAACAATAGTATGCAAGTATAAACACCATGGGACCACACAGCCTCATACTGCTCAGGAAGGAGACGCGTTCTGTCTCCTAGAGATGACGTACTTTGGTGCGAAAAGTGCAAATCAATCCCAGAACAACAGCAAAGGACCTTGTTGAAGATGCTGGAGGAAACAGGTACAAAAGTATCTATAGCCACAGTAAAACGGTCCTATATCGACATAACCTGAAAGGCCGCTCAGCAAGGAAGAAGCCACTGCTCCAAACCCGCCATAAAAAGCCAGACTACGGTTTTCAACTGCACATGGGTACAAAGATCGTACTTTTTAGAGAAATGTCCTCTGGTGTGATGAAACAAAAATATAATATATTTATATATATATAATCTATATATATTCTTATATATCACACACACACACACACACACACACACACACACACACACACACACACACACACACACACACACACACACACACATCAATTACACAGTTCATGAAAGCAAAAACAATTGCGGACAGTCTGATCACTGATGGAGTGATTGTGCGTTCCTGGTGTAACTCGGGCAGTTGTTGTTGCCATCCTGTACCTCTCCCGCAGGTGTGATGTTCGGATGTACCAATTCTGTGCAGGTGTTGTTACACATGGTTTGCCACTGGGAGGACGATCAGCTGTCCGTCCTGTCTCCCTGTAGCGCTGTCKTAGGCGTCTCACAGTACAGACATTGCAATTTTTGCCCTGGCCACATCTGCAGTCCTCATGCCTCCTTGCAACATGCTTAAGGCACGCTCACGCAGATAAGCAGGGACCCTGGGCATCTTTCTTTTGGTGTTTTTCAGAGTCAGTAGAAAGGCCTCTTTAGTGTCCTAAGTTTTCATAACTGTGTAATTGATGTTTAGATATGTATAGTGTAATTGTTGTGTATTGATGTGTTCATGCAGGGCTCATCTGATGAAGAGACCTTGGTCTTAATCAGACTCCCTGCAGACTCCCTGCTTAAATAAAAGTTAATAAATAAAACCATTTTWAAAAAAGTACTGTATTTGGTACACCACTAACTAGGCTAATTCCTCCGATAGTTGATGTACTAGTGGTTTTCCAGAACATGTGGTGAGAGAGCATATCCACAGCCTTTCAGCAGGCTTGGCTTGGAAATGTCACGATAATTAAAACTCTTTAGCCCTTTACGATGTGGTCATTGCTTCTGCGGTTCTTTCTAGCTGTACACGGAAGGCGTTATAAAGATAGCGATTGTCTTGGACTGTAACTCACAAGTGTCTCTAATTGACTTCCTGCCTTGGCGGTTTGGTGCGTTGGCCTCCAGGACTTGTAAAAGCTGTGKTTGAAAGACGGGCTTTGTGTGATCTAACCTCCAGATGTCATTGGCATTAGGGTCACTCTGTGTGACAGTGCTTTCTGTCAGAAGTGCATGGCCATTCCTACCCTCCCTGACCCACTCTATGGAATGCACTAGCTCCCTGGGGTTATTGATGGTGTCCATTTGATGCCATTTCCCCATATTTCACTTGGTTTACTTCAGCAGCCAGCCATCAATCTTAGTCTATTTCATAGTGTTCGGTGCTGCTAGCCTTGTGGCGGACATTTTTGTAATCTTCTCTAAAGTAAACAGACAGGCAGCGCTCTATGCAGGCACATGGAGAAATGAAAACAGTCAGAGAAGTTGCAAAGGCAACCAAATCAAATCAAATCAAGTTTATTTTATATAGCCCTTCGTACATCAGCTAATATCTCGAAGTGCTGTACAGAAACCCAGCCTAAAACCCCAAACAGCAAGCAATGCAGGTGTAGAAGCACGGTGGCTAGGAAAAACTCCCTAGAAAGGCCAAAACCTAGGAAGAAACCTAGAGAGGAACCAGGCTATGAGGGGTGGCCAGTCCTCTTCTGGCTGTGCCGGGTGGAGATTATAACAGAACTATGCCAAGATTTTCAAAATGCATTCAAAATGACAAGCATGGTCAAATATAATCAGGAATAAATATCAGTTGGCTTTTCATAGCCGTCATTAAGAGTTGAAAACAGCAAGGTTCTGGACAGGTAGGGGTTCCATAACCGCAGGCAGAACAGCTGAAACTGGAATAGCAGCAAGGCCAGGCGGACTGGGGACAGCAAGGAGTCATCATGCCCGGTTGCCGTGACGTACGGTCCTAGGGCTCAGGTCCTCCGAGAGGAGAAAGAAAGAGAGAAGGAGAGAATTAGAGAGAGCCAAGATTTTCAAATGTTCATAAATGACAAGCATGGTCAAATAATAATCAGGAATAAATATCAGTTGGCTTTTCATAGCCGATCATTAAGAGTTGAAAACAGCAGGTCTGGGACAGGTAGGGGTTCCATAACCGCAGGCAGAGAGAGAGAGAGAGACTGCAAAGTACATTGACACATTGCACAAGTCTAATTCCAGGGAGATGATTACACTGGCCATTTAAACCATTGACAAAGTAATTCCAGGAGATGATTACACTGCCATTTAACCATTGACAAAGTAATTCCAGGAGATGATTACACTGGCCATTTACCATTGACAAAGTAATTCCAGGAGATGATTACACGGCCATTTTAACCATTGACAAAGTAATTCCAGGAGATGATTACACTGGCCATTTAAACCATTGACAAATTATTCCGGGAGATGATTACACTGGCCATTTAAACCATTGACAAAGTAATTCCGGGAGATGATTACACTGCCATTTAAACCATTGACAAAGTAATACCGGAGATGATTACACTGCCATTTTAAAACCATTGACAAAGTAATTCCAGGAGATGATTACACTGGCCATTTAAACCATGACAAAGTAATTCCGGGAGATGATTACACTGGCCATTTAACCATTGACAAAGTAATCGGGAGATGATTACACTGGCCATTTAAACCATTAACAAAGTAATTCCGGGAGAATGATTACACTGGCCATTTAAACCATTGACAAAGTAATTCCGGGAGATGATTACACTGGGCATTTAAACCATTGACAAAGTAATTCCAGGAGATGATTACACTGGCCATTTAAACCATTGACAAAGTTAATTCCGAGGAGATGATACACTGGCCATTTAAACCATTGACAAAGTAATTCCAGGAGATGATTACACTGGCCATTAAACCATTGACAAAGTAATTCCAGGAGATGATTACACTGCGCATTTATAAACCATTGACAAAGTAATTCAGGAGATGATTACACTGGCCATTAAACCATTGACAAAGTAATTCCAGGAGATGATTACACTGGCCATTTAAACCATTGACAAAGTTAATTCCGGGAAGTGAATACACTGGCCATTTAAACCATTGAACAAATTAATTCCGGAGAGATGATTACCACTGGCCATTTAAACCATTGACAAAGTAATTCCGGAGATGGCATTACACTAGGCATTTAAACCATTGACAAAGTATCCAGGGGGATGAGTTACGACTGGCCATTTAAACCATTGACAAAGTAATTCCGGAGATGATTACACTGGCCATTTAAACATTGACAAAAGTAATTCCGGGAGATGATTACACTGGCCATTTTAAACCATTAACAAAGTAATTCCAGGAGATGATTACACTGGCCATTTAAACCATTGAAAGTAATTCCAGGGAGATGATTACCTGGCCATTTAAACCATTGACAAAGTAATTCCAGGAGATGATGTACACTGGCCATTTAAACCATTGACAAAGTAATTCCGGAGATGATTACACTGGCCATTTTAAACCATTGACAAAGTCAATCCAGGAGATGATTACACTGGCCATTTAAACCATTGACAAAGTAATTCCAGGAGAGATTACACTGGGCCATTTAAACCATTGGACAAAGTAATTCCAGGAGATGATTACACTGGCCATTTAAACCATTGACAAAGTAATTCCAGGAGATGATTACACTGGCATTTAAACCATTGACAAAGTAATTCCAGGAGATGATACACTGGTCCATTTAAACCATTGAACAAGTAATTCCCAGGAGAATGTTTACACTGGCCCATTTAAACCATTGACAAAGTAATTCCAGGAGATGATTACACCTGGTCATTTAAGCACTTTATAAATCGATTTCCTTAAGTATGAATAGGGCTTACTTTAGATCAGGTACTGCAAAAAGTGAATTGTAAATGGTTTAAAAGGACACCTTTATAAATCATTTTGTAAATCATTTAGAAATCATTTTTAACTTGTGTGAATAACTGTCTATATATAGCGCTTCCTAACATTTACACGTAGGAATACTAATTAATAAATGGTGATCAAACTATTTATAAAGCCTTATAAATGGTTATTACTGAACGTTATTAGAAAGCGTTACCAGATTGGTCATGTGACCGCTAAATACAGGTGGTAACCCCCCACATGGTAGACCATGAAAATGGCTCCTGACCYTTCTTGTGACATCATACCAAGTCTATGAATTAGGAAATATTAAAATGCTAGGGTTGATTGTAAAATAGTAGACTGAATGGATAACATAATGGATGATTAACTAATTGTTTGATTGATTGATTGATTGGTTGTCCTGTTGTCCTCCTGCAGCTGTTTCCTGTCCCTTTTGCTGGTGGCGGCGGTGGTGTGGAAGGTCAAACAGACGTGCTGGGCGTCCAGGAGGAGAGAGGTAGGTCATATGTCAATCTCCTCAGCTGTCGTAATTGTTGGAAACCATGGTGGTGTTCCAGGCAGATTACTTTTCAGTTGCACTGTGCACATCTACCARTATTTAAGTGCCACATCAACTGGGCAGACAGGTATCAGATTACTAAATCTTATGGTGTAGTTGSGTGTTGGGAGATCTGGTGGGCAACTGAAATGTAGTCTGCCTGGAATGCGGCCCATAAGTGGAGCACACCATACAACACCAGATTCAAACTGACGCAAACGAGAGGGTGCTCTATTCTCACCAACTCAGACTCTGGGTGTATCTCTTTCTCTCTGTCTCTGTCTCTCTCGGTGTGTGTCAATGTATCTTGAATAGTGATAATTGGTAAGACTTTCAGGTACAGTATATGCATATTTGGCAGCTTTAGAAATATTGACAAAATTCTCTCTTCACCTTTTCATGGACAAGTGAACAGGCCAGCTCCTCAATGAAACTGACTGAGGGTCGACTACAGAATGTTTTTGTAATGGTAGTACTCCCCCCATTACATTCTGTACCATACCCAATGTGTGCAGTTCACTAGTAGTTTCACCTGCAGGCAAAGTCCCATTTCCCCCTCCAGTGCCAAGGGTCGTCACAGCCACAAAGTCAGAAATCAAATCAAGAAATCGAGAAATAATATACATTTCAAAATAATAACAAGGAATAAATACACTGAGTAATGATAACATGGTTATATACATGGGATAGCAGTACTGAGTCGATGTGCAGGGTACGATGTAATTGAKGTAGATACAGTGCATTCGGAAAGTATTCAGACCCCTTGACTTTTTCCACATTTTGTTATGTTACAGCCTTATTCTAAAATGGATTAAATAAATGTTTTTCATCATCAATCTACACACAATACCCCATAATGACAAAGCGAAAACAGGGTTTTAGAAATGTTTGCAAATGTGTTAAAAATAGAAAACAGAAATACCTTATTTACATAAGTATTCAGACCCTTTGCTATGAGACTCGAAATTGAGCTCAGGTGCATCCTGTTTCCATCGATCATCATTGAGATGTTTCTATCACTTGATTGGAGTCCACTTGTGGTAAATTCAATTGATTGGACATGATTTGGAAAGGCACACACCTTTCTATATAAGGTCCCACAGTTGACAGTGCATGTCAGAGCAATAAACAAACCATGAGGTGGAAGGAACTGTCCGTAGAGCTCTGAGACAGGATTGTGTCAAGGCACAGATCTGGGGAAGGGTACCAAAACATGTCTGCAGCATTGAAGGTCCCCAAGAACACAGTGGCCTCCATCATTCTTAAATGGAAGAAGTTTGGAACCACCAAGACTCTTCCTGGTCACTAGAGTTCCTCTATGGAGATGGGAGAACTTTCCAGAAGGACAACCATCTCTGCAGCACTCCACCAATCAGGCCTTTATGGTAGAGTAGCCAGACGGAAGGCGCTCCTCTGTAAAAGGCACATGACAGCTCACTTGGAGTTTKCCAAAWGGCACCTAAAGACTCTCAGACCATTAGAAACGAGGTTCTCTGGTCTGATGAAACCAAGATCAAACTCTTTGGCCTGAATGCCAAGCGTCACGTCTGGTGGGAACCTGGCACCATCCCTAGGGTGAAGCATGKTGGTGGCAGCAGCGTGCTGTGGGGATGTTTTTCAGCGGCAGGGACTGGAAGACTAGTCAGGATCGAGGGAAAGATTAACGGAGCAAAGTACAGAGATCCTTGATGAAAACCTGCTCCACAGTGCTCAGGACCTCAGACTGGGGCAAAGGTTCACCTTCCAACAGGACAACGACCCTAAGCGTTTATGAGAATGTCCTTGAGTGGCCCAGCCAGAGCCCGGACTTGAACCTGATTGAACCTCTCTGGAGAGACCTGAAAATAGCTGTGCAGCGAGGCTCCCCATCCAACCTGACAGAGCTTGATTTGATCTGCAGAGAAGAATGGGAGAAACTCCCCAAATACAGGTGTGCCAAGCTTGTAGCGTCATGCCCAAGAAGACTCGAGGCTGTAATCGCTGCCAACGGTGCTTCAACAAAGTACTGAGTAAAGGGTCTGAATACTTATGTAAATGTGATATTTCATTTTTTGAAATATATACATTTGCAACAATTTCTAAAAAGCTGTTTTTGCTTTGTCATTATGGGGTAATGTGTGATGAGGGGGGGAAAATGAATTTCATCCATTTTAGAATAAGGCTGTAACGTAACGAAATGTAAAAATATACTTTCCAAATGCACTGTTTAGACATATACTGTAGGCAGGGATAAAGTGACTAGGCAACCTTAACCACACTGTTAACCTGATGCCTAACCTTAAATTAAAACCATTTTTTGTTTTCATGAATTTTTACGATATAGACAATTTTGTGGCTGAGCTATGTAGTGGGAACAAGTGCCAAGTCAGCTACTTGACCCTTGGCTGTTCTGAAGGGTGTGTTAATGTCACCCGCTCTGCAAACACGGCTCACTCCTTAATGAACGGAGCGCAGCAATAAACAAGGCCATTCCCCCTTAATTACTGCTCCTCATGAACCAATTAACTCTGATGGAGTGATGCTAAATGAAGTGGAATAGAGTGATATATCACTTAAAGAACAGATGCCACATCGTGTTCATGCTTTCTCTTGTTTTACTTTGTTTTTTTTCACAGGCTGCGAAACAGTACCATAAACACACGCATACAAATGTGCAACTTAAACGAGTCATCATTAGGCTTTTAAAATCAATAGGAACAGCAGCGTGGATTTAATTGAGATGGTAACGTGCTCGGTTTCTGTGGTATCCATTGAGATTTSACAGGGGACTCTGATAGTTTAACACTGGTGCCTTTGTTCCTCCTCTGCCAAGGCTGCCACAGTTGGCACTTTTCTCTTCATCAAATATGTGCTTTGGAGATGGGTGCTCCAAGCGTTCAGATATGTAATGGTTTTAATATCACAGAGGAGAATATTCCCGCCTGTCTTGTCCCTTTCTTGGCCCTTTGATCAAAATGTTTGCATCATATTAGACCATTTTTAAAGTATTTTATGTTTCAGATTATCAGATGAGTTTTATATACAGTGGCAAGAAAAAGGAAGTGAACCCTTTGGAATTTCCTGGATTTATGCATAAATTGGTCATCAAATTTGATCTGATCTTCATCTTAGTCACAACAATAGACAAACACAGTGTGCTTAAACTAATAACACACAAATTATTGTATTTTTCGTGTCTATACTGAATATATCATTTAAACATTCACAGTGTAGGTTGGRAAAAGTATGTGAACCCCTAGGCTAATGACTTTTCCAAAAGCTAATTGGAGTCAGGAGTCAGCTAACCTGGAGTCCAATCAATGAGATGAGATTGGAGATGTTGGTTAGAGCTGCCCTGCACTATAAAAAACTCTCTATTCACAAGACGCATTGCCTGAAAAAGAGATCTCAGAATATCTAAGATTAAGAATTGTTGACTTGCATAAAGCTGGAAAGGGTTACAAAAGTATCTCTAAAAGCCTTGATGTTCATCAGTCCACGGAAAGACAAATTGTCTATAAATGGAGAAAGTTCAGCCCTGTTGCTACTCTCCCTAGGAGTGGCCGTCCTGCAAAGATGACTGCAAGAGCACAGCGTAGAATGCTCAATGAGGTTAAGAAGAATCCTAGAGTGTCAGCTAAGGACTTACAGAAATCTCTGGAACATGCTAACATCTCTGTTGACGWGTCTACRATAYGTAAAACACTAAACAAGAATGGTGTTCATGGRAGGACACCACGGAAGAAGCCACTGCAGTCCCCCAAAAATATTGCTGCATGTCTGAAGTTTGCAGAAGTGCACCTGGATGTTCCACAGCGCTACTGGCAAGATATTCTGTGGACAGATGAAACTACAGTTGAGTTGTTTGGAAGGAACACAATACACTGTGTGGAGAAAAAAGGCACAGCACACCAACATCAAAACCTCATCCCAACTGTAAAGTATGGTGGAGAGAGCATCATGGTTTGGGGCCGCTTTGCTGCCTCAGGACCTGGACAGCTTGCTATCATCGATGGAAAAATGAATTCCCAAGTTTATCAAGAAGAATGTAAGGCTATCTGTCCGCCAATTGAAGCGCAAGTTGGGTGATGCAACAGGACAACGACCCAAAACACAGAAGTAAATCAACAACAGAATGGCTTCAACAGAAGAAAATACGCCTTCTGGAGTGGCCCAGTCAGAGTCCTGACCTCAACCCGATTGAGATGCTGTGGTATGACCTCAGRAGAGCAATTCACACCAGGCATGCCAAGAATATTGCTGAACTGAAACAGTGTTGTATAGAGGAATGGTCCTAAATTCCTCCTGACCATTGTGCATGTCTGATCCGCAACTACAGAAACCGTTTGATTCAGGTTATTGCTGCCAAATGAGGGTCAACCAGTTATTAAATCCAAGTTTTGACATACTTTTCCCACGCTGCACTGTGAATGTTTACACGGTGTATTCAATAAAGATATGAATACGTAAAATTGTTTGAGTTATTAGTTTTAGAGGGCTGTGTTTGTCTATTGTGTTGACCTAGATGAAGATCAGATCAAATTTTATGACCAATTTTATGCAGTAATCCAGGTATTTACAAAGGGTTCACATACTTTTTCTTGCCACTGTAGTGGGACCGCTATTGATTTAGTCAAGTCCTTCAAAGTTCTCTGCCACGTTTGGATTAGACCTACTGTAGGAAGTTGTGTTATACTGTGTGAAACAAGTTTTCTGTTGTATCTACTGTTGTAGAAGTGTGTGTGTGTGGTTTGGATGGCCACTGGGAGTATAAAATACAGCCCCTGTACATGTATTGCACTCCTGTTTGTACTTATGCAGCAGATATGAATCCATAACACAGAGCTTTATGCCAGTATGAATGGTGGTGATATCTGCAGTGTACTGTAAAGTCTCCTCTTACCCGGTTCTCCGTGTATTTGTTTAGCCCTGTTCCCCAGTGAGAGCACACTTGCTTGTGGACACGTCTACATTATTAATGAGGAAGAGTCCCAAATCACTGAAGAGCTCCACTGCTGCATTCACTGTGTCTCACTCCCCTCTCTGTGGAGGCCAACACTCAGCATTAACATGGCAGGTCACCCATGGGTTAGAGTCCAGTGGCACTGATATCACACACAGCCAGCTGTATTAGTTATTTTACTACATCCCATATATTACAGGGGGTTGGAGCCCAGTTTTATGAACAGGGTGGAAACAGAGAGGCATGTAGTGAAATGAAGAAAAACATTTCTGTCAAAAAGATGTTATGTAAAGGTAGTGTGATAACCATTCTAGCACCTGTGTGCCTGTGGTCAATAGGGGAATGGAGTGTTGACTTGTTTTTGTGTGTTTGTGTCTTTGTGTCTTTCTCACACACACACAGACACACACACACACACACACACAGTCAGAAACAGTGAAACGCCATTGTCTGTTGTCAGTGCTGGCAGCTCGTAACTTTGATTAGATATGTAGGAGTCTTCTGAACCATTTCCTCCATCACTTACCCTGCACCATCAAGGGGAAAATTCACAATATAAATGAATTGAGTTGGATGCTAATAAATATGAGATATAATGTAATATGTTATTACAGATAATAAATATTAGATATAATGTAATATGTTATTACAGATAATAAATATTATATATAATACAATATATATTGTTACAGATATTAGGTATAATATAATATATATTGCTGATACTAGGTGCCTCGGATGCTTGGGGTCAATTGGACCAAATGGGCCTAATTAATAACAGCCATTATTATTTTTCAATGTTTTCATTTCTCTTTAAGATTGTTAGTATATTTTAGTATATTTTCTCATGGGTTGTAAACGAGGGGTCCAGGGTTATATAAGTGAAACCCCCCCCAAAATGATATTCTAAATTATACTGTACATGCCCATGGTGGAATCGTCCTCTGTGATGATTAGGGGACTGGTTTGCAAACTTACATGTAAACCACATGTGCTCTAGGTTTCTGTCATTTTATTTTCAACAATAAAGGATGGAGTTTTATCTATATATGTGATCTTCTAATAGATTACAGAGATGATAGGGGGCATAGATCAAGTCCCAACTATACAGTAATACGATAAAGGCCAATGTCTCATTATTTGACTTAATTCCATTGTACTGACAATTATATTGTATTCACAGAGGCGCATATCATTTGTTAGCACATCTCCTAAGGGTAAACTCTTGGGGGGATTCTTGTAGAGAAGGTGAAAATGGGATCTCTCCAGAGTTAATTATGGATCACAACCAGCAGAGTGGAAAATACATTTACAGCTAGGCTTATGCTAATTACGTTTCCAACAATACTTTTTGGATATGAGATCAAACAATCAAAACTACTTTGAAATTCTAATGAAGATGCCCAAGACGGCTTGTACAGGCGTCTTTGATTCCCCTAATAGGGTTGCCCCTCTGTAGACCGTGAAAAAGCTGTATTTTGACAACTAACCTCATTAAGTTTGCTCCTCTTCTCACAATTGATAAATAAACAAACAAAGRAATAGATAATGGTCTTCTCATTTAATTGTCAAATGTATGCGTYGCTCTCCTATGTTCTATTCAYATGTGGTTGTCTGATACCCACTCTTTATTTCTCCTTCTCTTAAGCAGCTGTACAGGAAATGTCTTCTTTACATTTGCATTGGCTCATATTTACCCCTAAAATGTTCAGACAGCTAAAATATGTATTGGGCTTAGTCAGATTGGAGAGTATAGAAGGGGTGCATATGTCTCTCACCAGCTTCCCTCTGAGAATACCTTCCATCCCCCTCTAGTCTCCAGTCCAATCTCCTAACTGCTAATCCAAACCACAGACAGATGTTGCCCAATTCTCTGATTAAATGCAGATTTATTCCTGTAATTTAGTTTAACTGATGTCGTCCTCAAAAGAGCAACATGAATTTTGTGGGCATTAATTTAACTGTGTGTGTGTGATTGTGTGTAATATTAGGTGAGAGACTTGTTAAGGCTGTCCACTTCTGACCTTTTGGCATCTGTATGATAATTGCACCAATTTCCCGTTATGTTCCTTATCTTAAATTAGACGGTCGTATTTCTTTGCATAAAGCAGTTCACATAATGCATCAATGACTGCAAAGAAATGAAACAAAAAARGTTTAAAGATAGTCAGCTGTATGAGCTGCAAAAACATTCCATAATGACCAGAAATTTGATTCAATTCAATGTTTTAGGGTTATTTGTTTTTCTTTTAACTTTCCCTGATATTCTCAAATTAGCCAGATTTGAAAGCAATTATATACATTTACAAAGATGAAGTTGCTCCCAGTAAACAAATGTAGTCATTTARATGTTTGATAATCTAATTGATAGTTATTATATTTTCTGGCAGTAGTGTAACAGTCACCTAATGTTTTGAGGGAGAATAAATGTCATGAGAAAGTTATTTCAATAGCTGTCAGTGACTCTGAAGGCCTACAGTACTTGGTGTTGGTACCAACTATAGACCCCTCACACTGTGCAACACAGACCACAATCTCCTGTTGGACAGATTATGTTGTCTGAGCCAGTGAGCACCAAATCACCCTTGCCCCATATTTGGCAGCCATTAATAATGGAGAAGGGTTTAATGTGACCACGCATTGGCTCCCCCGGACAGCTTCAGTGTAAACAAACCAACGCCCAGCCCCCAAACGTCAGCAGCACTCAGTCAGACAGGCTGACGGCTATTCTGCATGCCACCACAGATCACCACAGCACTCGTACGGAGGGAGGATGATGTCAAAGTTTGACCAACCTCCTTCAATGTTGTATTTAAAAAATCATGACAGAAAGACCATCTGGTAGGACAGGTTTCTTTCCATTTAGGGATGGATTTATCAGAGCCCATTTAGTTAAACCCAAGGTTTACCCTTTCAAACATGAAACGGTATCATACCACCATGTTAGCCAGTCTACCATATGCTGATCAGGATCACAGTTTTATTTACCCATAAATCATGTTTTTTCTTTMGAATTATCAGATTATACATACAATTTCAATAAACAGAGCCGACTTAGTGTTAATTTGATTTTGTTACAAGCTGCATGAGTGATAGTTATTAAAACGGTCAGTGTATTGGGGTATAGGCCAATGAGGACACAGAAGTTGGAGTAACTGCCATATAAAGAGACAGGGACAGTAAATCAGTGTATCCCCAAACACAGTCGTAATGTTTACAAGCACACTGTGCGTTAATGACTCACACTATCAGCTCTGCACAGGTGACCGCTTTTATCATCTGACGGTAGATTAGCCTGAAGGTCCCTAGCTTCGCCAGGATCTGAAACGCCCGCCGCCAGCACGCCAAAGTCAATCTTCAAAGAAGCCCGAGACATGGTGCCTAGCGCTCTAAGGGACATGGCACAGACGTCTCCCTGGAACCATAACCTGGCCCACACCAGTTTTATTTGTGTGTTTGTGCCGGTTTCATTTATTTTCTTCTACCAAAGTGCTCAAGGCTCACTTTCTGTAATAATATCCTTTTACACATTCAGAGGTAGCAATCTGATCCTTGTTGTCATGGTGATTGATGGTGATGATTGGCTGGCGTCTGAAATGCCTTCCCATGGTTGATGTTGGTTTCTATCAAAGTTAAGCCWCAACTGCTGTTATGTTTATTGTTTTACAAATTTGTCTCTAAATACAGTGAAGGTACTGATATTACATGTTAATTTCCTTCTTCTAGAGCAGCTATTCCCAAACTGTGGTATGCGTAATAACGTCGGGGGWACGCCAAATAAAAATGTGATTCACATTTATAAMWTTTTTCMTCCACATTTTCAAACAATACATTTATACGGACACAAACAACTGGATTCGTTATCCCTTTCATGCCCTGCCTCCAGTCCACAATCGAAATTGCAACAAGCGGTTCTGTGAAAATTGAATTTAATCAGAAGCCACTGCCAGATTTCTGGATAGGGCTGCGCTCAGTTTCTTGCCTTGGCAAATCGGCTGTTAAGACACTGATGCCCTTTGCAACCACGTACCTATGTGAGAGTGGATTCTCGGCCCTCGCTAGCATGACAACTAAATACAGGCACAGACTGTGTGTGGGAAATGATTTAAGACTGAGACTCTCCAATACAACCCAACATTGCAGAGTTACGTGCATCCTTTCAAGCACACCCTTCTCATTAACCTGTGTTGAGTTATTCACAATTTTTGATGAACAAATAAGGTTTTATATGTAAGATGGCTAAATAAAGAGCAAAATTATTGATTATTATATTATTATTTGTGCCCTGGTCCTATAAGAGCTCTTTGTCACTTCCCACGAGCCGGGTTGTGACAAACTCACCCTCATTCTTATGTTTTAATAAATGTATAGTATAGTGTGTGTGTGTGTGTGTGTGTGGCAGGCTTACAATGATGGCAAAAAACAACATTTGAGAGTGCGCTCACCCTGGTGCTAGAGGGGGTACGCAGCTGGAGGTTGAATGTTTTGAAGGGGTACGGGACTATAAAAACATTTGGGAACCACTGTTCTAGAGGTCTCGCACAAGCCTGCACACTCAACAAGTGTATAGTCAGAGTGGGAACACGTTGACAGTAATATCTCGTGGACAAACTACATAAACATAAATGGTGCCATAGGTCTGTCATTGTACAAAGGGATGCGTCAGTTCAGCAGCATTGGTTCCAGTGCCTGGGTTTGTCGTCACTGGTTATTTGGACAAATCTTTCGAGTTTTAGCAAGGGGGGGGCCTTGGGCCCCTACACTTGCAAAGAGGGGGTGGAGCTCCTCGTTTCGCTCCTTAAATCTCTTTTCTTAACATGCATGGACCCAGAACTTAACTGAGCATCTGACCAATTAGGAAAGACTTTAGTTCTGGGTTAACCGAGATTCCATTTGAAGTGCAGATCATAGCTCACCCACACTAGACTAAAGCATCTGTAGAGGGCCCTCTGTCCTCATTTCTCATTAGTTAGAACAGCCTGCCTCTCATTCAGCTTGGCGTCTACATGGTGTCTCGTGATAGTTATGATAATCATGTTCTGGGTCCGGCTGAACTTGATGAGGAAGTTTGTAGCTGTCGTACTGATGCTAAAGCTGGAAGTGCCAATAGTGTCTGCTGGCAGCATTTTAGTGTGTGTGAATTTAGTCTGTGTGTATGTGTTTCTGTTTATGTGTGCGAGTGCATGCATGTGAATGTGTTTGCACGCACACACTTGTGTTTGTGCGTGTGTGTGTGAGTTCACTCACACACACACACGGATACTGAAGGAAGACCTCTGTGTCTTAGTCAACAACGATGTCCCCACAGTCCACCTCCTTCTTCAATCAGCTCTATTGAAAATAAAATTAACACAGCCTGGTTTTATTGCAAACATCCAATTTACCATGCTTTAGATCCTAGCAATTCCCTGACTGCAGCTACATTTCTTCCTGATTAGCTAGTTGCAAATAACTGTGTTTGGGGATGGAAATTGTGGCAGCTGCTGTTAAAGTGATGTGTGTTTGTTTACCAAGCAGATTGGTGTCATGAAAATCCATTTCAAATAATGGAGACTATACAATAACCAAAAAGATTTGCTGTGAGATGTCGCAACACAGTTTTGAGCCATGTGTTTTGAGCCATATTTCAATGGATTTGTAATGACATCTGTAATCGTCTGTAAAAATGTAGAATGTGAAAAGTGTATTATGTACATTCCGTATATCCTTCAGTCCTGTGCTATCATTCCCTGAGATAATAGTCCCCCCCTAACTGAGGCAGATTCCAACACCAGCACATATGAGCATGGGCAGGTGCACAGCTTGAAAGTAGCCACTTATTAAACCCTCTACCTCTGAACCAGAACCATTTCTGGCAGGCATTTGTCCCTCAGCCACTGTTTGAGCTGTGCATTGTGGAGCTATCTGAAGGCTGTAAAGGGCTGTTTGAGAGGCACTGTGCCAGTTGTGAAACAAGGCAAAGGGAGATTTGATCAGACTCACTGGCCTTTTGATAACCTCTCATATGAACATATGACAGCTCTACCTCTCCATCCCTCTCTCCATCCATCCCTCTCTCATCTATCTCTCTCCCCCATCTCTCATCTCGTTCTCTATCTCTCTCCATCTCTCTATCTCTCTCGCGTCTCTCTCGCTCTCCACCTTCTCTTTCTTTCCCATATCTCTTGCTCTTCTCTCTCTTCCCCCTCTCTTTCTCCCCCAMCGTTMTCTCTCTGKCTCTCTTTTTCTGTGGCTCGTTGGTGTGAAATGTAAAGTGGCCCTCCCACTCATTGGAGACTGTCACTGCTTTGTTGAGACTGAAAGAGTGCTGCTTTTAAAAACCTTTATTTACTGTGAGTGCGTGCCTGCGTGCATTCTTGCATGCGTGTGTGTGACCAGATGGAATGGGAGCGGGTATGAGCCTGGGTCAGTCTGAATTCTGAGTTCAAGGGCCTTTGTGTTGTTGACACTCTGTAGAGACACTGATGAGGCCGTTATGGAAGACTGCAGGCTTCCTGCCTCTATTGTAGATGGAAACTCACAGATACAACAACACATAATTATCTTTGTATGTAATTACACAGACCATCACGCAATCAAGGCCCTTTCTACCGTATGCATGTACACACACAGAGACCCTMACACAGAAATCCTCACACAGAGGCTGTCCAATACAATATCCAGAGAAAATCTAGACATATGCATAACCATGTGTACTCAACCCCTGATCCATCCCCGTTGCATAGCTTCTCTCAGCTTCTCTTTGTGACTAGGAGGTGTAAAACCTCTCTAAGCCATGCTGGTTGGTTGGCTGGTGGGCTAGCTCGGTTGGTACGCCACAGCATGAGGACCACTGGTGACCTGAGGAGACCGAAAAGAGATGGATTAGCACAAAGGAGAACACACCGCTAAATGAACTCTTTGTGCTTGTGTTCCGGAACCCAGTAGGTTTCCACCACAATACACCTGCCAATTATCCCTGTCTGTACCCCACAGGAACCCAAATTGCAGCCTCTCTTATGATGTTCTCTGTTCAACTGAATGKCCGTACCTGGAAATACACCGCTCTGGTGGAAGTAGAACATGCACTTGAACTTGCTTTATTTGTGATATTTAAAAAATGTGACTCTCAAATCTTTGCAGTAGATATTTCCTCTCCTGGATGGTATACACAGATTGCTAAAAGCATTACATGTAATTTCACAGCTATGCAGTGCCTGATGCCCTAGATTAATTGTTAAATAATCAGGTAGATGTGGGTTATTGAATTGCTGTTCTGAAGTGTGACGCTTAGAAACAGGATTAACAGTGAGATCTTCATCCTGCTCTGCTAGTAACTGACTGTTCACTTGTTAATATCAATCTGCCTTCCTGTCAAACTGTTTTAACATGAGCTGCTATGATCCCTGCAGTCTAGACAATCGTACAATTAAGGTACAGCCCATACCCATGAACACACTCATAAACACATGTGGCATTGTGACGTATGCAGTGACGCTGACACACACACACACACACACACACACACACATAAGCAGGCATGCACACACTACAGAAGTAGGATCTTCATTTTAGCCAGTTCCCTACAGCAGGAAATAATCTGTCAGCAATAGGAAATGTGGATTTACATTTTTTTAAATAATTTTGGGGGTTGATACATATTATGTTTTTTTAAAGTGGAAATTGCAAGCTTTAGGAGTCGTTTTAAACCTTGAATACACTACAAGTTTACATTTCCTGATTTGCAGGAACATTCTCATCAACAAAAGAGTGATCAAATGAAGATTCTACATATGTAATGTGCACGGGTGCGCTCGCGCGAACACACACTTCTGCACACTCACACACGATCCCTCAAGGAGTATCACTAGTAGACCAAACTAGAATAGTAAAGATTTGACTGTTAAATTAACTTAAAGCCACCCACAGCCAGGGGCAATGTCTCAGATAGGGGAAYGCTCCGACTAATTTAACATGAATGCTGAGCCTTTACCAGATTAGCCCAGCTCATTCAAGCATGTGTGAAACAGCATTTTGTTCCCTGGTGTCAGAGCGACGCGTAACATCGGTGTCTTTGTGAGGCTATCACGGTCTCCATCATCCTCTTAGTGTGGGCTATGTCATGTTAACTCACTGCAGGGTAGCCAAAGCTGATGCAGCGTCTCTGTTCCTGCTGAAAGGCCAGGATTGGCTGTGATGGTGAGAAGCTAAAGGTCGATGTTAGCACTGGTTCACTACTTCAGCCACAGAGGTCAACCTACATCATCAGCCCCTTAGCAAACAGAGCTAGCTAGTTGGCAGGTTTGATCCGCTCCACACTTCAGGTGATGTTGTAGGTTAACACTGTCATACCCAATGCATGATCACACCATTGTCCATAAGTCAGTCCTCAGACCCTTCTCTCCATCCCTTTCCACTTCTACAATTGTGAAGCCCCCCCCCCCGTCCGTCCGTCTCTCACTTGCTCTCCCTCTTTGAGTGTTCCAGCCGTGTAATGGCTGAAGAGCCCCTGCTCTACCCTTCTCCAGCTAAATGGTGACAGCTGCCGCGGAAACGAGTGCCTTGGAWTTGAGTCCCCCCTCCTGGTACTCAGCGAGTATCCCGCCAGGAAGAGACAATTAGTGTGGCTAATGAGGGAGGCTGTGTGATCAGAGCGCATCCCGAACTCCCTCTCGCTCCTTCACCAACCCCTCTATCCTGCTCTCTACCGCTCCCTCCTTCTCTCTCCGTCACCCACCCATTCATTCTGCTTATCCTCTATAAGGATTTGGACATGCAGGGATTCACTGGACASCGACTCTGGCCCAGCTGTGAAGTCAACTGTACACAGGGCATACACAGCTAGCATGACCTCACAGTACCCACTACTTCAATAGCTCAAACAGCAATGACTCTTTATCTACCCCTTCACTCATGTTCAAGTGCTTCCTCTGTTTCCTCTTTGTCTTTGCCCTCTGTCGTCACCTTAAAGCACTTGTCTTTGAAGTGACTCCAAAAATGTTTTGTGKGATTGTTGCGCGTGTGTTTGCGCGTGTGTGTGATGTCAAAGAGTGCGGAGGATAGGTCATCTCAAGACGCTGTATGGAGAAGGCTCACGGTTGTGTAAACAGTACGTGTAAAACCCTAAGATGAGCGCTAATATTGACAGACTTAATGAGGTATTTAATAACTTAATTAACATAGTCATTAGCATATTGCAGTCATGTTTGTGGGTTGAGGTTGGTTTGTGGATTCAACATCCTGGATGTTGTAGCAGTATTATTATTGGTAGTAGTAGAGATATTAGCAGTAGTAGTAGTAGTAGTAGTGATAGGCGTAGCAGTAGGAGGAGTAGCAATATGAGTAGTAGGAGTCAGAGTAGAAGTAGTAGGAGTAATATCTGTAGGAGTAGTAGTAGAAGTAGTAGTAGCAATAGGAGAAGTAGCAGTATCGATAAGAGTAGCAATAGTAGCAGCAGCAGCAGCAGCAATAGGGGTAGTAGTAGTAGCAATAGGGGTAGTAGCAGCAATAGGAGTAGCAGTAGTAGCAGCAGCAGCAATAGGGCTGTCTCTTATACACATCTAGATGTGTATAAGAGACAGAGCAATAGGAGTAGCAGTAGCAATAGAAGTAGCAGTAGTAGTAGTAGTAGCAGCAGCAATAGTAGTAGCAGCAGTAGTAGTAGCAGTAGTAGCATTAGCAGCAGCAGTAGTAGTAGTAGTAGAAGTAGCAGTAGCAATAGTAGTAGCAGCAGTAGTAGTAGCAGTAGTAGCATTAGCAGCAGCAGTAGTAGTAGTAGTAGAATTAGCAGTAGCAATAGTAGTAGCAGCAGTAGTAGTAGCAGTAGTAGCATTAGCAGCAGCAGTAGTAGTAGTAGTAGAATTAGCAGTAGCAATAGTAGTAGCAGCAGCAGCAATAGTAGCAGCAGCAATAGTAGAAGCATCAATAGTAGTAGCAGTAGTAGTAGCAGCAGCATCAATAGGGTTGGTAGTAGTATTAGCAATAGGGGTAGTAGCAGCAATAGGAGTAGCAGTAGTAGCAGCAGCAGCAATAGGGGGAGTAGCAGTTGCAGCAGCAGCAATAGGAGCAGCAGTAGCAACAGGAGTAGTAGTAATACCAGCAGCAATAGTCGTAGGAGCAGCAGCAATAGTAGTAGCAGCAGCAGTAGTAGTAGCAGCAGCAGTAGTACTAGTAGTAGTAGGAGCAGCAGCAATAGTAGTAGCAGCAGCAGTAGTACTAGTAGTAGTAGGAGCAGCAGCAATAGTAGTAGCGGTAGGAGGAGCAGCAGCAATAGAAGGAGTAGGAGCAGCAGCAGCGATATGAGTAGTAACAGCAGCAGTAGCAACAGGAGTAGAAGTAGCAACAGGAGTAGCAATAGGAGTAGGAGTAGCAGTAGCAATAGAAGTAGCAGTAGCAACAGGAGTAGTAGGTGCAGTGTCAATAGGAGTAGCAATAGGAGTAGGAGTAGCAGTAGTAGTAGTAATACCAGCAGCAATAGGAGTAGCAGTAGTAGTAGTAATACCAGCAGCAATAGGAGTAGGAGCAGCAGTAGTAGTAGGAGCAGCAGCGATAGGAGGAGCAGCAGCGGTAGGAGGAGGAGCAGCAGAAGTGATAGGAGCAGCAGCAGCGATAGGAGTAGTAGGAGCAGCAGCGATAGGAGTAGTAGGAGCAGCAGCGATAGGAGCAGCAATAGTAGCAGTAGGAGTAGCAATAGTAGCAGCAGCAGTAGCAATAGGAGAAGCAGTAGGGTTAGGAGTAGTAGCAGTAGCAATAGGAGTAGCAGCAGTAGGAATAGCAGCAATAGGAGTAGCAGCGGTGGTAGTAGCAATAGTAGTTAGTAGTAGTAGTAGTAGTAGTTAGCAGTAGTAGTAGTAGCAATAGTAGTTAGTAGTAGTAGCAGTACTACTTGTTAGCTTGTTAGCTGTGTGTAAAACGACAATGATGGCTGTGCTTGGTTTAATAGTGAGGGATGTCTTGTTAATAGAGGATCTATTAGATGTCTGTGCCAGCTCTGACCTGTTCCCTCAACCAACCCCTCATCTCTAATGGCTGTCAGCCATTTCCTGCCTGGTTGACCCAAGTTGTGATCAATGGGGTCACTGCAGGGGCTGGGGGATGGAGTTGATGGAATGGCCCAACAGCAGTGGACAGGGCGTTTTAAGGACATTAAATCAACCCMAGAGAAAATAGAATGGTGTGCGTCTGTGTGTCGTATCTGTGTAGCCCCTACATTGGTGTTTACATGTGAATATGTAAGTGTGCAAGTGTTAACCGTGTTTGTGCGTGTGCATTTATGAGAGAGAGAGACCATGGTTACTGATCAAAACMTTAGAAAAACAATTAGAGACTGTGATTTCCACAAATTTGAAACCCTTRTTCAACGTTTCAAAGACCTCTGATGAGAGTAGGCTACCCATCCTTTTGGGGGAGGACACAGAGAGCTGTGGGTTGACAGTGCACTACATTGCTGCCTGCCATAAGATGAGGGACAGTGTCTGACTGACCAATCAACCTGCACATGTACTCTACTGTATGCTTATTGTTATTGTTAAATGTATGGTTATTTTGACCCTTGGTTATTGTTGTTACTGTTGTCCCGTTGACAATTTTGATTCTTATTATTTTCATATTGTAAAATTACCATTGTTACGTCATATATGAGAGAGAGATTTTAATTCCTGCAGACTCAGTAACATGTGGAGAGAGTGATTCCTGCAGACTCAGTAACATGTAGAGTGTTGTGTATTGACCCCAGACAACATGCTGTAAATATGCAGGGTAATGAATGCAGTTATCGGACTCACTTAATCAATCATAACTAGACAAGGCCCAATAATCAGTACACCTGTCCTCTGTGTGTGGAGATTGAATTAGCATAATAAAATAATCCCCATCAAAATCCGTCCGTTTAAACTACAGATATCCATTTTGTTTTGCATGGGCTGCGTCTCAATCCACTGCATCCTCTGATGTCGCCCTCACCATCAGCTGTGAAAAGTAGCAGAGCGGTGTTTGTCAGACCATGAGACATCCCGAAAATCCTTCTTCTCACCAACACGTCTGTAGCGTCCAAACTATTATGACCCCTCCATGGAAATATGAGACTCAAGAACACGATTGTGTACTCCTGTGTTCTCCAAAAGTGTCAAGGGACTCGTCTGAAGTYGGTACATCCAATCTGCCAGCTTCTGTTTGTAGCGTCTGAACTGTTTGGGCTACATACTAATATGACCCCTCTGTGGAAAGGCGATTCTCTCACGAACACGTCCATGTTTTGTTTTGCTCTAGGACGCCCTCAGGCCTCACAAAACCTGTCTGAAGGTAGCTGGGTACCAGTTAATACAATAAATGGAAGTATAAATGGAGATAGTTTAGTGCCTAAAATAAGGGGGTTAATACTTTTTTCTTTGATACCTTTAGGKGTACTAAAACTCTAAATCAAATACCTAAATTATCCTTGGTGTGACCATCTTAAAATCATTTAATATGTTAGCTTAGTAGAACCCTCCCTGATAGTGAGGGATATTGAGGGATATAGAGAGCAAATGTTGCTTCGTGAAGTATCTCTACCTGRAAATACATGATCAAAGTGTTTAATAGTTGGTATTCAGCAGTCATAAAAGTATGGCTTATTTGCTTTGAAGAACTACAAAATAGGGATTTTGTCAGACCGCATAGGTAGCAGCTCTAAAGAGATGTGATTATGACTAGGAATGAAACAATAAAGTCAATCAAATAAAACAAATGTAATATTTTATTAAAGTGAAATAAATGATGGTTAATAAGTGATAAGCAGTAATGGGCAGTCACTACCATCATGGAACTGTTATTCATTGTTTTATTCTTAAATTTGTAAAATATATAKATATGTATGTATTACAGCATTCAACCCAAAAAATCGAACCGAAACCGAACCGACTTCAAAAAGCACTAATMATTTTTCCAAATATAATATTAAAACTGCATCGCATCATTTATAATTCCTATACTTTGAGCTTATTTTGCATTTATAGAGTTGAAATACACAAGTGTGTTCAAATGTGTGTGTGTGTACAGTATGTTGGTGTATGCCTCTAAGTACGTATGTGTGCATACAGTGCTATATAAACACGTGTGTAGATTGGAGTTATCCGGTCAGTTAGTTCAACAACTGACCATATATTCCTTCCACAAGGAAACCACCTCTAGGTGGACTCTGCACAGGACAGCTAGTAACCCTTCCCCATTGCACACCTCTAGGTGGACTCTGCACAGGACAGCTAGTAACCATCCCCCATTGTACCACCTCTAGGTGGACTCTGCACAGGACAGCAGTAACCATCCCCCATTGTACCACCTCTAGGTGGACTCTGCACAGGACAGCTAGTAACCATCCCCCATTTGACCACTCTAGGTGGACTCTGCACAGGAACGCTAGTAACCTCCCCCATTGACCACCTCTAGGTGGACTCTGCACAGGACAGCTAGTAACCATCCCCATTGCACCACTCTAGGTGGACTCTGCACAGGACAGCTAGTAACCCTCCCATGACCACCTCTAGGTGGACTCTGCACAGGACAGCAAGTAACCTTCCCCATTGTACCACCTCTAGGTGGACTCTGCACAGGACAGCTAGTAACCATCCCCCATTGACCACCTCTAGGTGGACTCTGCACAGGACAGCTAGTAACCATCCCCCATTGTAACCACTCTAGGTGGACTCTGCACAGGAAGCTAGTAACCATCCCCCATTGACCACCTCTAGGTGGACTCTGCACAGGACAGCTAGTAACACTCCCCATTGTACCACTCTAGGTGGACTCTGCACAGGACAGCTAGTAACCATCCCCCTTGTACCACCTCTAGGTGGCTCTGCACAGGACAGCTAGTAACCATCCCCCATTGTACCACCTCTAGGTGGACTCTGCACAGGACAGCTAGTAACCATCCCCCATTGTACCACCTCTAGGTAGACTCTGCACAGGACAGCAAGTAACCCTTCCCCATTGTTGTCTTGAAGTCTGGCTGAGCATTGCTCTGCTACTCTGGGCTCTGAATGTAGCGCGACTGATTGGGCCAGCAACAAACACAGATCTCTATGGCTACAGCATAATTGGCCATAATGTAAAGGGTGAGATGGTCTGAAAGGAATGTGGCTTTGCAAATGAATGATTCTTCATGTCAATTATTAGAAGAGTTTAGTCTGGTGTAAAGGGCCCACTGTGTGTGATAGATCAGAGAGGAAACCGGATATTATCATGAACCAACTATTGTACATGGCTCATGGTGCTCTTAACAATGTGTCTGTGGTAACTGACAGGGATGGATGTGTTGTCTTTGGTGTGAGAGTATGTTTAAGCGTTAGGGGTACAGCAAAGCTTGTGCAGCAGCGTCAATATGCCTGTTCAATATTGTATTGATGCTGCTGCAAGAGCTTTACTGAACCCTTTTTTAATAGCCCTGCCCAGACAACTTTCAATTTCAACAGTTCTCAGTTTCATATCATTGAAACTGTATATGTTTTTTCCTACCTGCACTTGTAGAAGTACTTGTCTCAGAGCAGACAATTCAGACCATCCTCTTGATTAGCCCAAAGTCATTATTCCTCTTGGAATATGAAATGGAAACAGGTGAGTTGCTCCGAAGACGGAAGCACTTTGACTCGAGGCGATCTCTATCCTCAATTTCGCTCTGCTTCACGGAGGCCGCTTGAAATTATGCAAAATAACGAACACTGAAATCTGCCTGCTTCGATTGGCTTAATGATTTAAGCCAGCTGCTTAGACCAGCTTTCACGGTCTTTCTCCTCTCGTATTGAAGTTATCTCCCAGGCTATTATTTGACAAGCACTGCCCCGAGGCAGGCAGGCGCGCACACACGCACGCACACACACACAGCTCTCATCATTTTCACTGCCTATCAGAATAAGTGCCCCCCTAAAGGAAAACAGCCATATTTTCACTCACTCACTCACGCATTCACTCACACACTCACCTCATCGTGACCCGTCATAATGCAGAAGCCAGGGTGAAATGAGTGAGAACAGTAGGTGAGAATATTGTGTAGAGTGGTAGGGAAGTCTCTTGTGATGTGGACTAGAGGCCAGACTCCAGCTGCAGTAACTAACAACACATTAACCTCCTGCAGGGCCAGACACTGGTGTGGAGGGAAGGGGGATAGAGGATGGGGGTATTTCTTAATCAAATTACAAACTAAAGGCTTTGTGGTACATTAGCCCTGGAKTTTCTATGTGATTCGTATGGTGAAAGGAGCGAGATAGTGAGTGTGGCTTGGAAATTTCATGTTTTGTTCCTTCTTTTAATTACGTTGGACCTAATGATGCAGAGAGGTGTGCTCTCTTCATTAGAATACAATGTTTTGTCAGTGAACAAAGGACCYACTGCTGTTCTATGAAGTTGAACTTTTCCAACTTTTGCCAGCTATGGAATAGGAAGTTTAGCAGAGATACAGTGACGGGGGAGAACAGGGAGCATAGGAGAGGCATGCGAACCAACATGACCAAGAAGCTGTCAGATAGTCCAGAGAGGAGAGGACGAGCGATGATTAATGAGACACTGAGCCAGCAGCAGCCATTTTGTGAAAAAGGTTACAGAAGTGTCAATGCAGCCAGGTGCCATTTTATTTCAGTTTATGATAATTCACAAACACTTGAGAGTTTAGCATACATACATTAGCTGTGATGATGCATTCAATGTATTAATGTGGTAGCTGAGAGCACTCAAGGAACAGTGCTGATTTTGTATCAGTTCACATTTTAATGTACAATACTGTCTTTTTCCGTTATCAGTTCACCTCTTGACTAAGCAGTMATTTCTGTAAAATATAATTAGTTGTTAATGACATACCTGGTAGATAAGATTAGATGAATAAATTGATCCGTCTCTGTTTTCCCACATCTTGATGATATGGCCTTGTTGCTGCCCACCCTGCATGATAGTATGGATCAGCATGTCCACTCTCATCCTCAGTTCATTTACTTAAGTGACCTTGTGAAACAGAAAAGGGCCAACAGCCACTATTAATTTGGGCTGGCCCTTAATGAAGCTGTCCTAGGGAATCACCAGAGTCAGTAACACTGTGACAAGAATGAATCCTCTGCTTGGCACATAATTAATCTGATAGTTATTATCATATTATTTATATATATATACACACACACACACAGTTTGGGGTCACTTAGAAATGTCCTTGTTTTTGAAAGAAAAACTATTTTTTGTCCATTAAAATCACATCAAATTGATCAGAAATACAGTGTAGACATTGTTAATGTTGTAAATKACTATTGTAGCTGGAAACGGCTGATCTTTAATGGAATATCTACATAGGCGTACAGAGGCCCATTATCAGCAACCATCACTCCTGTGTTCCAATGGCGTGTTGTGTTAGCTAATCCAAGTTAATCATTTTAAAAGGCTAATTGATCATTAGAAAACCCTTTTGCAATGATGTTAGCACAGCTGAAAACTGTTGTCCTGATTAAAGAAGCAATAAAACTGGCCGTCTTTAGACTAGTTGAGTATCTTGAGCAACAGCATTTGTGAGTTCAATTACAGGCTCAAAATGGCCAGAAACAAATAACTTTCTTCTGAAACACGTCAGTCTATTCTTGCTCTAAGWAATGAAGGCTATTCCATGTGAGAAATTGCCAAGAAACTGAAGATCTAGTACAATGCTATGTACTACTCCCTTCACAGAACAGCACAAACTGGCCCTAACCAGAATAGAAAAAGGAGTGGGAGGCCCGGTGCACAACTGAGCAAGAGGACAAGTACATTAGTGTCTAGTTTGAGAAACAGACGCCTCACAAGTCCTCAACTGGCAGCTTCATTAAATAGTACCAACAAAACACCAGTCTCAACGTCAACATTGAAGAGGCGACTCCGGGATGCTGGCCTTCTAGGCAGAGTTAATAACTTCCCGCCTGGTCTCAAGACTGAAACCCATTGTAACGGTAACTGCTTGGTAATTTCATTTGACAAAGGCAATATTTATTAGGCTTTTGCAAGTTTGCACCTGTAATTTATAAAATGTAATTAAAGATCAGCAATGTAAAACCATGGAAGTGTCTATCTATACTTCATCTGAAGTTATAAAGTGATTTCACCTTTTGTTCTAGCTTGTATCTTTTTATTCCCTCAGGGAAAGAACAGGTGCAAGCTTTCCTTTTGTACAAGCACTTCATAAATATGCATCGGTACATCCTCCTCATATCATGCCATACCTGGCTGTCGCCCAACACTTTCAAACTACCTATTGGCTCAGGCAGTAAAACTGCAAATGTAAACGAGGGCTGTGAAAATACAAATATACAGTATATATTCATGTCCYATGGGACATCACTCAACTAATAGCCCAAGCTTTTAAACATTCACTTCACTTAAACATCTAAATCGTGTTTTGTGTTTATAAGGCTCCTGCCCACTCTGGCTTATTAGTTAGGGTCAGAGAATAGCTGGAGCGATGGCACCAAGTGTCGTGACCCTGTATCCCAGGGTTACGGCTGTGCTGGTCTGTAGTTGACTTCCAAACAGGATACAGAGGCAGCAGCAGATGTGTGTGTAGCGCTGTAAATAGTGGTCAAAGATTCCCCTCCCACGGTACCATGGGTAAATTAGCCGCCGATCGATACCATCTGTTTCTTTATCACGCAGAGCCGAGTCGGACAGAGGCGGGTTACTCTGAGAACTGGGAGGGCAGCCAAGGCAGAGGTGCGGGCGACATTGCCGCACCGTTCAGAGGCGTACCAACAACAATATGGTAAATTAAATTAGAGAAGAACTGGGGCGCTCACAACCATAGAGACGTCGTGTTTCTGGGAGAAGGGAAAAGTATCTCGCTGTGATGTAAAAACAGGAAGGAAGACCCAGTGAAGAGCGATTTGGTACAGAATACAGTACTCTTTTTGTCTCAGAATTCTACTATAGAGAGGTGTACAAACTAAGGAGTGAGCTGCTGTAAGATGAAGCTTGATGTGAAACTCATGTAGGTTGTTATGTCTCCTCCATTATTAGAAAGATATATTGTCAACACAGTCCATCCATGACTGGAAGGGGAGTCCGTGTTGTTCACACACACATGCATACATGCACAGTCTGCTTAAGCATGAATCCACAAGCTTTATAAACAAAAATCTATATTGATCCTGTATATTGTTTTCTCTTCAAGGTCAACAGTGTTGCCGTGTCTACCTGTTGTTTTACATAATCATAAAGTACAGTGGAAATCAGTATGCTTGTTGAGTCTATGCCTTAACTTTAGCATTACTTAAGCATACCTCTTGCCTCACCTCATCTCTCCCCAACTAAGTGAAACTGTCTCACCTCCTCATCTCTTTAAAAAGTGAAAGTGGAACACCAGAGTGTGTTTTCATCCCATTTCAACTCCTGCTGGCAGTTCATCTATTGTAATTTCCTCAGCTCACTAAATTCATAATTAGAAATCTACATACTCATAATTGCACCCCAAACAAACCAACACCCTAAGAGCAAAGGCAGACAAATACCAAAGTATGACATATACTAGTTCATTTTCAATCCATCAGTATGTTCAATATGCTCCCACGCCTCAAACCAGAGAGGATAGAGATGATTACTGGAGTCTAATAGGCCTGTGCTTGTTTGATCTCTGTCCATTGGAAGCCAGCCCAACCTATCCCATCTCTGGGGTCTTGCTTGTGTTTTCTCTCCCTATAGTTCTGCCTTGTTCCTCCACACAAAGCTGGAGGTCACGGCGAGTCCTTCCTTACCCACAATTACCCCAAACCAAACCTCGCTCTGCTTCAAGAGGCCCGCAGATGTCCGGAACAGCGATCGTAATGATCTCACTCCAGTTCCGTCTGGGCCTTGGCTCTGAACAGACCTCCACAGTCTCTCTATTGGATTAGCCTGGACAGAGTGATGTGTGACACCCCCCGTCTCGGTTCCCGCTCCCGTCCCCACTCACAGAGGACGCACGCCGCCAGYAGGTGGACCCTCCAGACAGGAAGTTCATTTGGAGCAGCACTAACAGACCAGATACGTTCCTCCCTCCCCCTCATCTGATTTTGTCTGGTGCATCGGCACTCAGCGTCACAATTTTTTTTTAAGCAGAAGTAGCAGATGTCTAGAGAGAGTGAGATTAGTGAACTGTTTCTGACCAGCGAAGTGTACCACCCTTCTCTCACTCACACCCCACCCCCAGACCACCCTACTCACGGTGTGATGATGTCATAGTGGTGCTACCATGGTGACTGGTCCTCTGAGGCAGGTATTGGCTAATGAGTCTTTGTGGTTGAGATAGAGGGATGAGGAGAAGTGAGACAGGGCGGGGCATCTGACCCATGCTTCATTATCGTGGCAGTCTGGGTCTCTGGTGGGTGGTGAGCTGTAACGGACGCTTGGCAGGCCAATCCCTCCCCCTTGGCACAGAGACAGATAGACAATACAGCCAGCCAGACTGTCCAAGAGCCAAGGGAAGGAGAGTCTCATGACTATTGCTGACCTGTCGAATCCAATCCATAAGCTGGCACATTAAACATTAATACCAGAATAACTTTTTCAAAGCACTCAATGTTCTTTTGCCTCTGAGAGTGGGGGAGGAAGATGAGAGCCTTTAAAGGGGAGACAGGTGCCTCTCTAAACCTGCTTTCCTTGGTACTCCAGACCAGACCACCCTCCGGGACCTCTCCATCTCTCTCTCTCTCTCTCTCCCTCTCTCTCTCTGATCAACTGATGGAATAGGCCAATTATATCTCTGCTGATGTCCTCTTGGTCTACCCCACCCTCTCTGGCAGCTGAGAGAGAGAGAAGGAGGGAGAGATAGCGGGGGTAGAAGAGGCAAATAGAGAGAAAGACTCTTTAATTAGTAAAAGCTTTGCACCATCAAGTGCTAACATCTGCTCTAATCAGCCTGTAGTGTGGAATTAAGAGCTCTTGAAGAGGGCCTACTCACTCCAACTCTGAGTCAACAGCCAATATGGAGGGTTGGCAGTCAAGCACTCTCCCTCCCCTCATCTCAGCCTGGTGAAATGTACACCAAGGTGTATTGAAGGGCACTGAGCTCTGAGCTAGGTCAAGTAGACTCAGAGGGGAGTTGACGCACGAAAATAGTATTTGTCAATGTCTAGGGTAGGCCCCTGTGTGTGTACATTTGCACGTTATTCATTAAATGGTTCTAGCTTTGACATGTAGTCTGTTTGGGGCGCACAAGGTATGGATTTTCTATACACACGAGAGCATGAATTTTCATTATGAGAGCCAATCCTGACCATTTACTTCCTGTACTGTGTTTGCCATTGTCACGGTTTAACACGGACGGGTTGCTAGGACGTGTGATGTTTTGTCTTATGCTTTGAAGTCTGTGTGGTAATACTTTGATTTTGTGCTTTTAATGAGGTGGTTTTACAAGCCTACTCTTTGCCTCTCAGTTTAACTCCCAGGGGGATTCCTCTGTGTTGAGAGCACCACCTTACTCAGATGTGACATCTTTAATGTACTTGTTTAAGGAGCAGTGCTAACACCCTGCACATTCCATGGAGACGGATGAACAGGGCCTGGGAATGTGCTGTTTAAGGAGAATTTGAATTTGTCACATTTCTATCCAAAAATAGTGTTTTTGGTTCCAGAATATTTTTATTTATTTATTTAATTTAAAATTTAAATTTAGCATTAACACTGGAGTGATAGATGTGAAGATGATGATGTGCAAGTAGAGATACTGGGGTGCAAACGAGCAAAAATAAATAAATAAATAACAATATGGGGATGGGGTAGTTGGATGTGCTATTTACAGATGGGCTGTGTACAGGTACAGTGATCAGTAAGCTGCTCTGACAGCTGATGCTTAAAGTTAGAGAGGGAGATATAAGTCTCCAGCTTCAGTGATTTTTGAAATTCGTTCCAGTCATTGGCAGCAGAGAACTGGAAGGAGAGGCGGCCAGACGAGGTGTTGGCTTTGGGGATGACCAGTGAAATATACCTGCTGGAGCACGTGCTACGGGTGTTGCTATGGTGACCCGTGAGCTGAGATAAGGCAGGGCTTTACCTAGCAAAGACTTATAGATGACCTGGAGCCAGTGGGTTTTGCGACGAAAATGTTGCGGGTGCAAGCCAACGAGAGCATACAGGTCGCAGTGGTGGGTGGTATATGGGGTTTGGTGACAAAACGAATGGCACTGTGATAGACTACATCCAATTTGCTGAGTAGAGCGTTAGAGGCTATTTTGTAAATGACATCGCCAAAGTCAAGGATCGGTAGGATAGTCGGTTTTACGAGGGTATGTTTGGCAGCGTGAGTGAAGGACGCTTTGTTGCAAAATAGGAAGCCAATTCTAGATTTCATTTTGGATTGGAGATAATGTGAGTCTGGAAGGAGAGTTTACAGTCTAACCAGACACTTAGGTATTTGTAGTTGTCCACATATTCTAAGTCAGAACCGTCCAGATTAGTGATGCTAGTCGGGCGGGCGGGTGCGGGCAGCAATCGGTTGAAGAGCATGCATTTAGTTTTACTAGCATTTAAAAGCAGTTGGAGGCCACGGAAGGAGTGTTGTGTGGCATTGAAGCTTGTTTGGAGGTTTGTTAATGTAACAGGGTTGGTTATGTTTCCACTTGCCTCTAAAGAAAGGTGTATTTAATGTTCAAGCCTTCTTATTGGTTGGTTCAACTCTGATGAYAATAAGGCGTGTTGTGATTGGCCCCGCTTGCAGATAGGGGGAGATCCCGAACGTCACATTTTCCCAGTATGAAAATGTGATGCAAGGGGTAGGTCACGTATGGTACCTGTTAGGGATTGAGGGGCTTTCTGGGATGTGCTTTGGCATATGATTGCTGTAAATAAGTGTGTTAGCTAGCATACACCGATGTAATGGTCACATAAGCCCACTGCTAAGACAGTTGTCTTCATGCTATAGATTTTGCCATCAATACCGTTAAGCCCTGCACAACTAACGTGCTATTTCCTATTTAACAACAGCAACAGAAATAAATTATGCTCAACTGGGACCACTGGCTGATGTGATTTATTTGGACAAAACACAACGCAAGGGGAGTACAATTTACATCTGTTAAATTAACACAGTGTCCAGAGAAGGGCCAGATGTGTACAGAATGGTGTTGTCTGCGTAGAGTTGGATCAGAGAATCACCAGCAGCAAGAGCGACATCATTGATATACAGTGGGGAGAACAAGTATTTGATACACTGCCGATTTTGCAGGTTTTCCTACTTACAAAGCATGTAGAGGTCTGTAATTTTTATCATAGGTACACTTCATCTGTGAGAGACGGAATCTAAAACAAAAATCCAGAAAATCACATTGTATGATTTTTAAGTAATTCATTTTGTAAGTAGGAAAACCTGCAAAATCGTCAGTGTATCAAATACTTGTTCTCCCCACTCTATATACAAAGGAAAGATTCGCCCCGAGAATTGAATCCTGTGGCACCCCCATAGAGACTGCCAGAGGTCCGGACAACAGGCCCTCCGATTTGACACACTGAACTCTATCTGAGAAGTACTTGGTGAACCAGGCGAGGCAGTCTTTTGAGAAACCAAGGCTGTTGAGTCTGCCGATAAGAATGCAGTGATTGACACAGTCGAAAGCCTTGGCCAGGTCGATGAGGACGGCTACACAGTATTGTCTTTTATTGATGGCAGTTATGCTATCGTTTAGGACCTTGAGCGTGGCTGAGGTGCACCCATGACCAGCTCGGAAACCAGATTGCGTAGTGGAGAAGGTACGGTGGGATTCGAAAAGGTCGGTGATCTGTTTGTTAACTTGGCTTTCGAAGATTTTAGAAAGGCAGGGCAGGATGGATATAGGTCTATAACAGTTTGGGTCTAGAGTGTCTCCCCCTTTGAAGAGGGGGATGACCGCGACAGGTTTCCAATCTTTGGGGATCTCAGACGATACGAAAGAGAGGTTGAACGGGCTAGTAATAGGGGTTGCAACAATTTCGGCGGATCATTTTAGAAAGAGAGGGTCCAGATTGTCTAGCCCAGCTGATTTGTAGGGATCCAGATTTTGCAGCTCTTTCAGAACATCAGCTGTCTGGATTTGGGTGAAGGAGAAGCGGGGTTCTTGGGCAAGTTTCTGCGGGGGGGTGCCGAGCAGTTGGCCGGTGTAGGGATAGCCAGGTGGAAAGCATGGCCAGCCGTAGAAAAATGCTTATTGAAATGATCCATTATCGTGATTTTATCGGTGGTGACAGTGTTTCCTAGCCTCAGTGCAGTGGGCAGCTGGGAGGAGGTGCTCTTATTCTCCATGGACTTTATAGTGTCCCAAAAGTTTTGGGAATTAGTGCTACAGGATGCACATTTCTGTTTGAGAAAGCTAGCTTTAGCTTTCCTAACAGACTGCGTATATTGGTTCCTGACTTCCCTGAACAGTTGCATATTGCTGGGGCTATTTGATGCTAGTGCAGTACGCCACAGGATGTTTTTGTTCTGGTCAAGGACAGTCAAGCCTGGGGTGAACCAAGGGCTATATCTGTTCTTAGTTCTACATTTTTGAATGGGGCATGCTTATTTAAGATGGTGAGCAAATCACTATTAAAGAATAACCAGGCATCCTCTACTGACGAGATGAGGTCAATATCCTTCCAGGATACCCGGGCCAGGTCGATTAGAAAGGCCTGCTCGCTGAAGTGTTTAAGGGAGCTTTTGACAGTGATGAGGGGTGGTCGTTTGACCGCGAACCCATTACGGACGCAGGCAATGAGGCAGTGATCGCTGAGATCCTGGTTGAAGACAGCGGAGGTGTATTTAGAGGGCAAGTATAGTAACATGTTGATCACGAAGATGTGTTGGACTCCCGCTGCACTGGCTTGTGATGAACTTTGAACACCATCCAGCGTTATCTGTCGGAGTGGTAGCCTACAGAGCTGTGATGCACACAGCTTCTTGTTGCTCTGTAGAAGATGGTCCTTCATCTGCTATACACGGCGCTCCGCAGTGTTCCAGAGAGCAGACCCAGTTATCACCCAGGCAAGACRTGTAAACACAGACAGATTAGCATACTTACATAAACTTCCTCACAGTTAGACGTTCATTGTTCACATTGCCCTCTTTCTCTCCTCTGCTCTCTCTTTCTCTACCCGACCCTTTCTTGTGTTGGGTACATCTAGAAAAACATTGAACCCCTATTTGTGTTATTTCATAGTTTTGCTGTCTTCACAATTATTCTACAATGTAGAAAATAGTCAAAATAAAGAAAAACCCTGGAAATAGTAGGTGTGTCAACTTTTGACTGGTACTGGATATATCATCTCCTTTTATAATCATGATTTTCATCCATATGGTGAAGATTTCTTGTTTATATTTTTCCTTATGGAGAGGTGTTATGCAATCATGGCAATTCAGTGATGCACTYAAGATATGTGCATTAGCAGCTGCCTCTAATCGTGGTGAAAACAGCACTGTAGCAGAGGATGTTTTAGCTAAATCTGTTTTCCATTTCAGATAACTTGAACATGCACTGTTAAGGCCTTTTTCTCACTGTCTATCTGTCTGTCTATCTGTGTTCAATGCTATGTCTGACCCAGGGAGTCTGGATGAACCTCTGGTCTCATATGGCGTACGATACAGTTCTGTATCTCTGTTTTGCTTTTCGTGGTGTGTTGATGTGTATATTTTCAGTAATTACTGGGCTCGTCTGTAAGAGACACCTTGGTCTCAGCATGACTCCCTGTCGAAATAGTAAAGGAACATGTGTACTGCATGAGTCCTGTGCCACGGCTCTACAAGCCACGGCTGTACAAGTGAGCACCTGCTCCCCCTCGTGTCTCTCTATGGGTCTGGAGTCGCTGGGATGTTGTGTCTGCCTGCTCACTGTGGCACCGGAGGAATAGCAGACCCGCTTTCTCTGCAGATTAATTAGCCTACTCTCTCTCTTTCTCTCTCTATCGTTCACGCTGTCTCTATATCTCTCTCGCTTTCTCTCTCTGTTTATTTCTGGGTTTGTGTGTATACCCAGAGCAACATGTTGTTTTGTGAATTTTCTTTTGGGGTTAAGTTTGGATATTTGGTTTATTGGAACACTGTGGCTAGAATAGTGTGTGGATTTTCACCAGCCACGCCATAGCCTTCAAACATATAACATTATTCCAACATGTTGTCCAAAGTCATTTTTCTCAAGACCGCTGTGTAAAATTGAGTAAAAAACAAATCTATTCCCGGGAGCCTTTCTAGTCCTCCTCTTGCAATATGTTATTCCTCTTGGAATAACAGGCTGGTGGAAGTGTTTTCTATATACTTTTCTTCACAGTCCATTGTTTTGCTCGGTGAAGCGAATCAGCGATTTCATGAGCAATGCCCTGAGGATAAGAACATTACTGATACTTATCAGCTGGGATGCCAACGCTTCCCCCGCTGGGTGTTGTCTTCTAATGCTGCCTGTTCTCCTTATCAATTATAAAGGCCGGTAGTCTCTTCTAATGCTACCTCTACTGTTAATCAAATGTAAAGACTTTAACAATAGGTCTGAGTTTCTGTGTCTCCAGAAGTACATGTGGAACTCACGTAAAGTCTTATGATTTCAAATCATCTTACCTAGAAATAGTCCTCAAGTACATTAACTTGAGAACCCTCCATCCCGGATCTGATCCCTATGTGAACGGTAAGATGAACGTGCAGGGCAGAAAAGGATGGATTGTCCATGGCATAACGATTGAGAAAGCCAGAGAAATGTCCTGCTTGGTCTCGCTTCACGGAAGAGAGAGTCACAACAAGTACGCGGTGCACACAGTACAAAGAGCAACAGTCAGAAATGATCCACAACCTTGATAAAGATGAGCACAAATGACTGTGTCAAATAAATAGTTCCAATGCGCAGATGATTTAGGATTCTGTATGGAGGTACGTTCTTAGAACCCTCCCAATGTGTTCTCCAACTCATCAAACGTTCTAGAGAAAGGCTCAGTGCCGTTCTCCTCGCAAGGTGAGGTGTTGAAAAGTATTGAAAATGGGTTTGTCATTTTCATCCCTACCTTTTTGGGGGGGAGAATTATTACTTGATAAACAAAGTCTCTTTCGCTGAGCAATTGTATTAGTATAAAATAATGTATTTTCTCCCCTTTTTTGTTGYATAAAACATAGCTCAGTATTTGAATTATTTTATTATTTTTGCTCATCTTTATTAGTGGTGCCAATACTTTCGAACCCCACTGTATGTCCTCTCTAAAAACACAAACAGTAGTGTGATTGGAGTATGTACAGCCGCCGATGAATATTGAAGTAAAGAATGTTTTCTTTGCCGTTCACACAGACTGGACAGTGACGGTTGGACAGCATTGGCATATATCTATGGTTATGATAGAGCTGTATAGACCTTCTGCTGGATCCTGTGCTAATAAGTAAACTTCTGTTAACTAAACTATCGGAAGATTACATTATTTTTCTGTCTGTAATGTAATAGAGCAGTATGGGCTTGTTAACTTCCTAGACTCTGCAATCTGATCAAAGTTTCATTTGGTGCACCTACCAAGGCCTCACTTCAGAATATTTGTTTATTTGTACATTATTGACCCCTCCGCATTTAGAAATGTGCCATAAAGGATGTTCTGCTTTAGTTTTTGTCTTGTTTTTAATTCCTTGGCACACCAGGCAGAAACAGGATGACCTAATCCAGCACGTACACAACATATCTTTATTAACTCTATGCAGCCTCCCAGCTCCCTGTATAAGGAGGATATTGTTGGGCCAGGCCTTTCTCTTGCTGCATTGGCCCCACATACAGTAGCTATTGATTGGGGATTGATTGGGTGGTCTCTTTGTTAAGGAGATGTTGAGATGAAGCTTGGGGCTGGTGCTAAATCTGCTGAGTCATATTTCACAGGCTTTCTGCCCATTGATGTGCTGTTGGGTTGGGGCCTTCTGTAATTGGATCAATCCCTGGCCTCCAGTTCTGGGCCTGTTTAGGTTTATCCATTAGCTCACCATTGCATTCATGCAAGGGTGTGGTACTAGGGTTGTGCGCTGGAGTTGAGAAGGGGGCGACTTTGGCAAAGGAACAAAAGGTGTGCTACCTTGTTTTTAAAGATAATTTAAATAACAAGCCTCCAGCATGAGATGTGGCAAAGCCAACAGAGTTTTTGGACAGTGGTTCATGGTAGCCATCCACATCACCAGAGTCAAGAGTTATGTGGTCTGAGAGACAACATAAGAGAGGAAGAAGAGGGGTAATTAAACATTTCCCTGCATTACTGTTTTGCGATCAAGCACGAATTGGAAACTTAGTCCAAGCTACAGAAAGAGATGACCCCTGACCCTTCATTTACGTGTCAGGTGACTTTACTTGATCCGGTTAATTTATTTAAAATTATGTAATTTAACGAGGGCAGGAAGAGGCACCCTGCCTCCCTGTCAGCTGCGGGCTGTAATTGGCTGATGAACCTAGCCATCCAACCAGCTGGAAGGAAAAATGCGTCAGTCAGGTCACATCTGACAATTATGCTTGCCTCTGTGGCACATTTGGAAATAGATGAGCATTAATCTGCTATTTTGTTAGTTGGAGAGTAGGGCTGTGTAGGCAGCCGCTGGTGGCTTCCACTGGTTTCCAGGGGAACAGTGTTTATCCTACCCATTCAGTCCATTTAGCCATGTGTCCCATTAGCATCCCATCTGTCTGTCTCCCCTGAGAGCGTGTGTGTGTGTGTGTGTGTGTGTGTGTGTGTGTGTGGTTAATGAAGCATGTTGCTATGTGTAACATGTCTTTTGAGTGTGCTAGAATTGAACAAGACGCTCCGCTTTCCTACTACCAACCCACTGTAACAGCAGATCTAGGGAAGTCCCTGTAATGACTTTGTCCACGCCTCAGTATGTTGCCCTTGACGACCGTCAGGACGACAGCACGTTGGCATTGTTGAAGCTCTACACTAGATGCAGACGCGACTGATATCCTTTCAATATTCATCATTCATTATCTTCTTATTAAACACCCGTCTCTGGCTGACGCTCGGCCTTGGGATGGAGAGTGATAAGGATAGGCAGAGGTTATTGGCATTAAATATATTAAAACAGGCTATCTATGGAGTGAATGAAGGGTCCCCTGAGATGGGCTGGATTGGACACAAATAGGGCGCTATTACACTGGACCATTGATTAAACACCAGCACCACCCCTCCCTGCATCCCAACTCGCCTCTGTGCCGCTCAGGCATATCCAGAGTGATAACAAACATAATTCCGCCGATTCCAAAGTTCCCAGCAACATTTGTCTACAATGTTGAAAGACGCTGAGAAATCGCATCTGTGCAAACAAGGGTAAAGATAATCCTGAGAGATGAAACACCACAGTGACTGAATGTTCTAGAAAGTCACTTTGGGCAAACAAATGGGTTTAAATTTTTTAAAAGTGGCTTTTGGATAAAGGTTAAAATGAAAAGCTAACTGACTGAGAAGTGAACAGTCTTTATAACATAATAGCCAATCACAGTCGACAGTGCGTTGTACAATGAAAAATGGTTTATCCTAAACAGAATTTAGATGATAATGCACAGCAGGAAATGAACTTGTGTACGATGTTTAAAGGACTTTCAACTTTTGTAACTTCCACAAAATTTCTAGCTTGATTTACTTAACTAAAATATGTATTAACACCTAGAAAAATATCCATTAAATATAATCCACAGAGATAAATATCAATTTCCCGTTGCTTGCAGGATTCTTTCTGCATGGAAAACCGGTCAAATTAAGATCTGGACATCTGTAAGTGTAAGAACAGTCCACGGGTACTGCTACACAACAAAGCGAGTAGGTCACAGGAGTCACAACACCGTAAGGAGTACAGGTCCACGGGTAGCAGCTAACCATAAGTGAGTAGTGTTCCACAGGGCACCTGCTCCACACGCATAAGGAGTAGAGTCTCCACGAGGGTCAGCTGCTACACTCATCAAGGATGAGGTTCCACAGGGCAGCTGCTACACCACCGAGGAGTAGGTTCCACAGGGCAGCTGCTACACCATAAAGGAGTAGGTTCCAGCAGGCAGCTGCTAACACACACCAGCCGTCAAGGAGTAGGTTCACACGGAGCAGTAGCTACACCATAAGGAGTAGGTTCCACAGGGTAGCTGCTACACAACCACGTACAGGAGTAGCGTTCCACAAGGGTCAGCTCTACACCCTCGCAAGGATAGGTTCCACGGCAGCTGCTACACCGTAAGAGTAGGTTCCACAGGGCAGTAGCTGACACCATAAGGAGAGTACGTTCCCCAGGGTACACACACCATAGAGGAGTGGTCACAGGTAGCGCTACACCATAAGGAGTAGGTTCCACAGGGTCCTGCTACAACCGTAAGGAGTAGGTTCCACAGGGCAGCTGCTACACCATAAGAGTAGGTTCCACAGGAGCGCAGCTACACCATAAGGAGTAGGTTCCACAGGTAGCTGCTACACCTTAAGGAGTAGGTTCACAGGGTAGCTCTACACATAACATAAGGAGTAGGTTCCACAGGGTAGCTGCTGACCTTAAGGAGTAGGTCCACAGGGCAGCAGCTACACCATAAGGAGTAGTGTTCCACAGGGTAGTGTACACCATAAGGAGTAGGTTCCAAGGGTAGCTGATACACCTAAGGAGTAGGTTCACAGCAAGCTTACACATAAGGAGTAGGTTCACAGGGCTAGCTCGATACACCATAAGGAGTAGGTTCCACAGGGTAAGCTGCTACACCTTAAGGAGTAGGTTCCACAGGACAGCATCCTAACCATAAGGAGTAGGTCCACAGGGCAGCTGCTACATCCATAAGAGTAGGTTCCACAGGGCAGCGCTACACCATAAGGAGTAGGTTCCACAGGGCAGCCTGCTACAAATAAGGAGTAGGTTCCACAGGGTAGCTGCTACCCATAAGAGTAGGCTTTACTGGCACGCTAATAAAGTAGTTCACAGGTAGCTGGCTACGAGCCGTAAGGAGTAGGTGTCATCAGGGGCAGCTAGCCACATCAGGAGT
>NC_036865.1:21372534-21399924 GCF_002910315.2 Salvelinus sp. IW2-2015 | reverse complement strand
TGAGAGGTAGATGAGAAGACAAGTTGAGAGAAGATGAGAGTAGAGAGAAGATGAGAGGTTAGAGAGAAGATGAGAGTAGAGAGAAGATGAGAGGTAGAGAAGAGAGATGGAGAGGATGAGAGAGAAAAAATAATGTGGGTTAAGAGAGCGCAGAGAAAGAGAGTTGTTAGAGAGAAAGAGGTTGTTAAGAGAGAGAGAGAGAGAGAGAGAGGAGAGAGAGAGGAGAGAGAGAGAGGAGAGAGGTTGTTAGAGAGAAAAGAGTTGTTAGAGAGAGAGAAACATAAGTTTGAACGAGAACATAGGGGATGGAAGAGGAGTAAACATCCATCTAAACATGGCTTTTCCCTCTCTCCTCTCCTCTCTTCTCCTTTCTTCTTTTTTTTTTTCCCCTTTTTTTTTCTCCCTCTTCTCCCTCTCTCTCTCTTCTCCCTCTCTCTCTCTCTTTCTCCCTCTCTCTCTTTCTCTCTCTCTCTTCTCCCTTCCTCTCTCTCTTCTTCCCTCTCTTCTCCCTCTCTCTCTCTTCTACCTCTCTCTCTCTTCTACCTCTCTCTCTCTTCTCCCTCTCTCTTCCTCCCTCTCCCTCTCGTCCCCAGAATGGGCCAGTCGAGGTGTTAAACAGTGCAGTGACAGAGCACGTAAATCACACACGGTTGACATTTCACACCGTGGAGGCCAGGGGGAGAGGTGAGAGAGGGGGAGGGAAGAAAAAGTGGGGGGGCCGATTTCAGAAAGTGTTTCCATCAAATTATATCACATCAAATTAGCCCCCATCATTGGCCTGCCCCGACAGTACTCATCCATCCTACTCTACCCGAGCAGACAAGGCTGCAGATATGGCATGGAGGGTGGGAGGAAGTAGACCGTGTGTGTGTTTACTTCAGTCCAGTAATGGATTCTCTACCTTTTCCTCTTATCCTGAGGACAGGTCCTTAGCGCAGACAACATTAAATCTTCCCTCAGACAGCTGATCACACCTACTAAATTCCCACAAAGGTGTGTGTGTGCCTGCGTCCTCTAGGTAGCTATTAAAGAGGACCGACAGCATCTCTTGAGGGCAGGCCCAGAGCAGCGGTCCTAAGTGCCACCTAAAGACCAAAGAGACAGTCCTGTCTGATGCACAACAACAACCCCCCTGAATGGGGGTGTAACAGATTTGGAGACCTGAGCCAGTGCCAGACACTGCTTCTTTTTTTATACACACACACACACACACACACACACACACACACACACACACACACACACACACACACACACACACACACACACACACCACCACAACACACACACACAACACACACAATGAGTTACAGGTGTAGTATTCTGTTCATTCATGCCTGCAGTGACACTTATGCTGTCCACTGGTTAATAGGTAGGTAGCATTGACTGGGAATGCAGAGTAAATGTCAGACATGGATTCTGTTGTAGTTACTGTAGCTCACAGCCACCCACCACATGTCAGGATCAAGGGTTAACATRCAAACATAACTSTTACTCTTTGGGCAATGTCTAATTGACTGGTTATACAAACAGACTCCAGCCCACATCAAAACATTATACACACATAGTAMCATTGTACTACCTGACACAGATATGCCATCTATGGCATCGTGAAAAAGTATGCACCTCTGGTTAARACAGCATTGTTAAGRTCTAAGTCACATACAAGTGGGATTCCTTKTGAAAWTCATTGCAACAGGATTTGTATAATTTWTATATAGCCTATAGGCTTGGTCTATATACAGATGTTCACAAGGCCACGCAGTCTGCCTGTATCCACAACACTAGCTTGTGAGTTACAGTGGGTTGCTAGTAGGAAAGCGGACCATCTTTTTTGATTCTAGCACACCACTATTAGAGAATCAGATGATCCTACTCAGAGCTACCATAATGTCTGTTAGTGGATGTGTAAAACTTCAGTTTCAACACTCAGATCACTCAGAACTCAGATGATAAGATTCAATCAGACGTTAGATGTTTGTATTATAGTTCTCAACCCAAATGTCACTTTCCTCTTCATTAGGGCTGTATTGATGAACACAGGGAGTCTCATTAAGAGTTGGACAGGTCTTGTTTGCAGTTCTTCTCTGATCACTGACTACGACATTAATCAGGATAAGCCCAGAGGAGTCTATCATTGATTAAATAATCCAGTTAGGATGCAGGTGGGCAGGACCACAGGTCCATCCACTTCAGGCTCTCACTGCAGAAATATAGCAAGGAATGTCTTCTCAAGGAGCTTGGCATTTCACTACATTAGAGTGTTGTGTTTGTTAAAACATACACGCTGAAGATTAGTGGTTTGCTGRACAAAAAGCCAACCTCCTGTCAATGACTTGCTATGCCCCCAAATCATTACTTTTTTCATATTCTATTTTTCATGTTCTGAAAACGGGTCAACTCCTCGAGCCAAAGCGCGGATGATGTTGTTTTGATGCATGTTTGTATTTATTTATGTGTCCTATTGAGCTTTGCCGCTCAGTGCCCTGCTGAAGGGGAGGGTTCTAGCCCATAGAAGTTTAGAGAGTATCAAAGTGTGAATGTAGTACACCTAAGCTACTCATGCTTTGGGCAGCTGCCATTTTAATCCATTTAAATCAGTGATCACCACTTGGAGGCCCGTTGCCAGCCTGCAATACAACCGTCAAAATGTCATCTTGAAGGTACTTTAACGATGTTTGTTATTTTTTTGTGCACATGTGAAAAATAGGTTTGACCTCATTGGTTCAAAGTGTCTCTGCCCCTCACCTCCCTTTCCCTCTCATGTCTGCCTGTCGTTGTTTACATCATTCTGAAATTAATTAGGCATTTTATGGGTCGTTTACAGGCAGTTGAATGGCTTGTCCTTCTTGCCTTGTGAAGGACTTGTCAGGGGAGATAAAATACACATGCTCTAACAGGGCACAGTATCTACTGGTCTCACCTCCCTCCCCCCCCAGCCCCTCCGCCTTCCTGTTTATGATCGCCTCTCTGAGTGTCCAGACCGATTAATCAAGCCTCTACCTCSCTGACCCAGCTCACCTTGACCAGCTCACCGTCCCTCACACCAACCCTGCGGAAGGGATAGGATAAGAGCTAACGATAACACACAGAGACACACCGCTCTGCTCCCTTTAACCACATACACCTCAGTGATGTGATCGACATCGAGCTAGCAGCCATGCTAACAGACACAGTCTGACACAGCAGGACAGGTTAGCGTTCCAGGCAGGCAAGCAGAAAGACATGTTACACATAGCAACATGCCATACGCCATGAGTTACAGGTGTAGTATTCTGTTCAGTCTATATGCTGCAGTGCACCTTATCGTGTCACATGGTTAATAGGTAGGTAGCATTGACTGGAGATGCAGAGTAAATGTCAGACATGGATCTGTTGTAGTTACTGTAGCTCACAGCACCCACACAATGTCAGGATCAAGGGTTAACATACAAAAACAACTCTTACTCTTTGGGCAATGTCTAATTGACTGGTTATACAAACAGACTCCAGCCCACATCAACATTATACCACACATAGTACCATGTTACTACCTGACACAGATATCCATCTATGGCATCGTGAAAAAGTATGCACCTCTGGTTAAACAGCATTGTTAAGATCTAAGTTACCATACAAGTGGGATTCCTTTTGAAAATCATTGCAACAGGATTTGTATAATTTTATATAGGCTATAGGCTTGGTCTATATACAGATGTTCACAAGGCCACGCAGTCTGCCTGTATCCACAACACTAGCGTGTGTTGGTAATCTCATTATAGTGTAAGTGCACCCAGTATCCATACAGGGACAAGTCCTCTGCTTTCTCTCTGTTCTCTCCGCGTCCTCAGGATGCACAGACCAGCTGGTGGTGTGTTACGGACATATTCAATCAATCCTTATCCCAGTTTGCTGTTCCCACATGCTGTTCAAGAGGGCAACCATTGTTCCTGTTTCCAAGAAAGCTAAGGTAACTGAGCTAAACGCTACCGCCCATAGCACTCACTTCCGTCATCATGAAGTGCTTTGAGGACTAGTCAAGACCATATCACCTCCACCCTACCTGACACCCTAGACCCACTCCAATTTGCTTACCGCCCCAATAGGTCCACAGACGACGCAATCGCAACCAACTGCACACTGCCTAACCCATCTGTTCATTAACTACAGGTCAGCATTTAACACCATAGTACCCTCCAAACTCGTCATCAAGCTCGAGACCCTGGGTATCGACCCCCGCCCTGTGCAACTGGATACTGGACTTCCTGACGGGGCGCCCCCAGGTGGTGAGGGTAGGTAACAACAGTAGTGGAGAGGTAGTAAGTTTTTAAGATCCTCGGCGTACACATCACGGACAAACTGAATTGGTCCACCCACACAGACAGCGTTGTGAAGAAGGCGCAGCAGCGCCTCTCAACCTCAGGAGGCTGAAGAAATTCGGCTTGTCACCAAAAGCACTCACAAACTTCTACAGATGCACAATCGAGAGCATCCTGTCGGGCTGATTCACGCCTGGTACGGCAACTGCTCCGCCACCAACCGTAAGGCTCTCCAGAGGGTAGTGAGGTCTGCACAACGCATCTGGGGGCAAACTACCTGCCCTCCAGGACACCTACACCACCCGATGTCACAGGAGGCCATAAAGATCGTCAAGGACAACAACCACCCGAGCCACTGCCTGTCACCCCGCTATCATCCAGAAGGCGATAGGGTCAGTACAGGTGCATCAAAGCAGGGACCGAGAGACTGAAAAACAGCTTCTATCTCAAGGCCATCAGACTGTTAAACAGCCACCACTAACATTGAGTGGCTGCTGCCAACATACTGACTCAACTCCAGCTCACTTTAATAATGGAAATTGATGGAAATTGATCAAAAATGTATCACTAGCCACTTTAAACAATGCCACTTAATATAATGTATTTGTATATACTGTACTCTATCATCTACTGCATCTTGCCATCTTTATGTAATACATGTATCACTAGCCACTTTAAACTATGCCACTTTTAGGTTTACATACCCTACACTACTGATCTCATATGTATATACTGTACTCGATACCATCTACTGCATCTTGCCTATGCCGTTCTGTACCATCACTCATTCATATATCTTTATGTACATATTCTTTATCACTTTACACTTGTGTGTATAAGGTAGTAGTTGTGGAATTGTTAGGTTAGATTACTCGTTGCTTATTACTGCATTGTCGGAACTAGAAGCACAAKCATTTCGCTACACTTGCATTAACATCTGCTAACCATGTGTATGTGACAAATAACATTTGATTTGATTTGTTTATCATACTGGTGTGTGATTCAGGTGTGTTTCTTGTGTGTGTTTGCCAATTCACTGGTTGAGCTTATTTTTGGGAGGCGGGGTGTGGGTTTACTGGAATGTGGCTTTGAATATACAGTACCAGTCAAAAGTTTTTCTTTATTTTACAATGTTCTACATCGTAGAATAATAGTGAAGACATCAACACTATGAAATAGCACATATGGAATCATGTAGTAACCAAAATCCCAAATCATCTTTATTGGGTTTAGGTTGGTGGATTGTGGAGGCCAGGTCATCTGATGCAGCACTCCAGCACTCCCCTTGGTCAAATAGCCCTTACACAGCCTGGAGATGTGTTTTGGGTCATTGTCCTGTTGAAAAACAAATGATATTCCCACTAAGCGTAAACCAGATGGGATGGCGTATCGCTGCAGAATGCTGTGGTAGCCATGCTGGTTAAGTGTGCCTTGGATTTAAATAAGTCACTGACAGTGTCACCAGCAAAGCATCCCCACACCATCACACCTCCTCCTCCATGCTTCACGATGGGAACCACACATGCGCAGATCATCTGTTCACCTAATCTGCGTCTCACAAGAACAGTTGGAACCAAACATCTCAAATTTCCTGCGGTCTAATGATCATTGCTTGTGTTTCTTTGCCCAAGCAAGACTCTTCTTATTATTGGTGTTCTTTAGTAGTGGTTTCTTTGCAGAAATTTGACCATGAAGGCCTGATTCACGCAGTCTCCTTTGAGCAGTTGATGTTGAGATGTGTCTGTTACTTGAACTCTGTGAAGCATTTATTTGGGCTGCTATCTAAGGTGCAGTTAACTCTAACGAAATTATCCTCCRCAGCAGAGGTAACTCTGGGTCTTCCTTTCCTGTGGCAGTCCTCATGAGAGCCAATTTCATCAAAGTACTTGATGGTTTTTGCGACTACACTTGAAGAAACTTTCAAAGGTCTTGACATTTTCCGTATTGACTGACCTTCATGTCTTAAAGTAATGATGGACTGTCRTTTCTCTTAGCTTATTTGAGCTGTTCTTGCCATACTATGGACTTGGTCTTTTACCAAATAGGGCTATCTTCTGTATACCACCCCTACCTTGTCACAACACAACTGATTGGCTCAAACGTATTAAGAAGGAAAGAAATTCCACAAATTACATTGTAACAAGAAACACCTGTTAATTGAAATGCATTCCAGGTGACTACCTCATGAAGCTGGTTKAGAGAATGCCAAGACTGTGCAAAGCTGTCATCAAGGCAAAGGGTGGCTACTTTGAAGAATCTCAAATATAAAATATATTTAGATTTGTTTAACACTTTTTTGGTTACTGCATGATTCCATATGTGTTATTTCATAGTTTTGATCTCTTCACTATTATTGTACAGTGTAGAAAATAGTAAAAAATAAGGAAAAACCCTTGAATGAGTAGGTGTGTCCAAATATTTTACTGGTAACAGCAACACCACCCCCTTTGGTCATAACGTCAGATTTTTACCTTGTCAGCTCAGAGATTCGATCCAGCAACCTTTCGGTTACTGGTCCAACTCTCTAACCACTAGGCTATCTGCCGCCACAAATGCTTGATAGTTTTGATAGTTTTACTAGGAGGCTTATCAGAAGTAGACATGACTGATATTTATGTTTGAGTTGATAGTGGGGTGTGAGCTGCACACAGCAAACTTCCTACTAGGGCACACCACCTCAGTGCTAATAGTATAACTCTGGTTCATAGACACATGATTACTGTATACAATAGCTATCGGATCGACAGAGGCATTCGGGGGACTTAGAGGGACATAAATTAGATTACTTTCATTATGACTTGCGATGATCCTGGGTCAATGTACAATTCAAGGAAAGCCAATATGTTGTGATAATGTATTGGGCCTATAGCTTACTGCACAAACCTCATTGCTACAKAACTATTTTTAATAGGTTATTGTTGCATAGGCTTATGTTTTTTAAGTAATGTAAAAAATCATCTGAGCAGAAGATCTCTCCTTGCATTTTGACTCAGAGAGTGATCTTGACTCAGAAAAGGTTGGTGAACACTGATCTAATTGATCTGCAAGAAAATAACTTTCAATCCTCACTGCAACTCTTTTTATAGATTCTACCAACAAAAGGGTTCATGATCTTGTTCGGGATGTAATGGACTTTGAACACAGTATGGATTTTACACAGTCGGAGGTGGATGTGCTAAAGGACACGAATGTCACCAGCCTGGCTGCATTCATATTCCTCTCAGATTATTTTGCTAAATTCCAAACAGCACTAGACAAACTCTTTTCCAAAGGAGATTACCTGGAAAATCACTCCAGGCGAAACAACATTTTATCGATTTGAATCAAAGACGTTAAAACTGAAACTTGCCATTACACCGAAATCAAGGCAAGGACACTCCTGGCAGATCACCCTAAACTGGACCCCGAAGTTTATTGAGATGGAGAGGGCGCACAGGAATGGCATGTTTTTTCCTGATGGACGGCCCAGATCTATACTGGGGAGACTGCCCAGGTACAAAGACAAGGAGGAGAATCTCAAGAGAGCCAAGTGTCTTAGGGTAACTAAGTTCTTCATCAATCCAGACTTCTCCGAAAAGGTACGCCTCAAAAGGAACTGCTGCCATGACTCATTGAAGAACGAAAGAGAGGCAACTTCACATACCTGAAGTACGACCAGCTGCCTACGGCAGGTGACTCGGCTGTAGTCCGCTGGTCTATCACATGGATTCATTTGATTTAACACACACCTACATATTTATTGAACTTTGTTTTTGGTMATGTGTTTCACCTAAGCACATGACSAAAAACAGACATTGCTCTAAATGTCATAAACCTCTGAAGACTTTGTCAAGGTGCATTCCTTCAGAAGTGCACCCCTATTGATGAGACTAACACAAATGTATGGTTGTATCGGACATGAGGCATGCATTTCTATGTTTCCCTCCACTCTCTAGCTGATTCCCACTGTGTATCTATCTCTCTTATGTGGACAGGATGTCAACCCTGATAACCTGCTCTTTAATCCATTTGATATTAACAAAGCTGACGATATATAGACACAGTTTATTAGGAACACCCATTTACCACCAGGTTTGACCCCCTTTGCCTCCAGAACAGCCTGAATTATTTGGGGCATGAACACGTTGCTCAATTGGTATCAAGGGACCTAACATGTGCAGGAAAACATTCCCCACACCATTACACCAGCCTGTACCGTTGACACCAGACAGGATGGGGCCATGGACTCATGCTGCTTTCTCCAAATCCTGACTCTGCCATTAGCATGATGCAACAGGAACCGGTATTTGTCGGACCTGGCAATGTTTTTTCAAACCTCAGTTGTCCAGTGTTGGTGATTGCATTCTCACTGGAGCTGCTTCTTGTTTTTAGCTGATAGGAGTTGAACCCGGTGCGGTCATCTGCTGCAATAGCCCATCTGTGACAAGGACCGACAAGTTGTGYATTCTGAGATGCCGTTCTGCACGTTATTTGCCTGTTTTTGGCCTGCCTGTTAGCTTGCACAATTCTTGCCATTCTCCTTCGACCTCTCATCAATTAAGTGTTTTYGCCCACGGGGTTGCCGCTGACTGGATGTTTTTTGTTTGTYGCACCATTCTYGGTAAACCTTAGACACTGTCATGTGTGAAAAGCCCAGGAGGCCGGCCGTTTCTGAGATACTGGAACCTGCGCACCTGGCACTGACGATCACATTCTGCCTGCGTTATATAGCAATCCACAGCCACGTGAATCACTGTCTGTAGGAGCGATCCACTGAGTGTATGTTGATCCAGATTCAACTTTCGTGAAATTTACCAGAGATTAGTCTATCACGTGACTATTAGAATGTTAGACTGCTTTACAGGTTGTTAAAATGTTTATCTTATTCCAAGACAAGCTTATTCTCTACCTTTCATTTGAATGTTTGCACTCTTCCTTAAAACATGAATTGTCATTTCAGAAACATGGTTAACAGAATTGACAACAATGCTTTGTCTCCTTATAATGTTGTTCACCACTGTAGAACATCAAAAGTGGGGGAGGTGTCCATTTTTGTTCATAAAACTCTTCAATTCTTTGCARGTGAGGACCTCACACTTACATCTGATGTTGAATTGCTTTCCATAGAAGATCCCGCCTGTTAATGAATAATTTAGTGGTAAAACAGTGGTAATTGGATGTGTCTCTCGGACATTGGTAGTTGTAGTGATGTCCTTGCATCAACCTTGGATTTGATTGATAATGAGATAAAGTGTGTTTTCTATTGGGTGATTACAACATGAATTGATTTAAAAAATGAAAACCACTCACTACATCTGACTTTTTAAATACTTTCTATCTGTATCCCCTAATCTACAAGCCCACAAACGTGACCAGTTCCTCTGCCACCCTTATTGATAATATTTGTACACTTGTTTTGAATAGTGTGGCTAAAACAGGTATACTTTATACTGACATTTCTGACCAGTTTCCAATATGCCACTTCTCGTTGGCAGCTGGAAATGAACAGGTGGGAACGGATAGTAACATTAAATGTAGAATATTTAACTAAAGTAATTCTGAGTGCTTTTAAGATGTTGGTTGATGATATTTAATAATCATTTTATAATCATTTTATAATCATCCCGATGTGGAGTCTGCTTACCAGACTTTTCTCACATCCTTCAATTCTGTATTTTACCACTGCTTCCCATTAGTCAGACCTACATAGTAAGAGAGCACCAGATGGGTTCTGGAAACCTTGGTTTACAAATGGTCTAAAACAAATCCTCAGTAAAAAAAAAAAAGTTGTATAAAATGTTTKTTTTTTTTACAAATTYCACCCCCCTGAATTCTGCCAATTACAAAAATTATAAGAACAAATTTACCCGTCTACATGAATCATTTAAACAATATAAAGTCAACTTGGAAAGTCATCATCTGTTGAATAATAAAAAAGCTTCTGCAGCTGTCCCATCTCAATTGAATGTTGGAAATATGACCGATAGGGATCCTGATGTTATCTCATGTGAATTGAATAATGTTTTTGTGAATGTGGATTCCTCTCTTTCAAAGAAAATCTGAAAAATGTATGGAAAGCCCTTGGATTACATTAAGGGACATTCCTCTTTGCTTCCGTTTGATCCACCTGATATACTGTTTAGGAGGTGATGGAGGTAATTGGTAACTTAAAGATATCAGTAGCAAATCATGAGATTTGTGCCTCTTTGGTGAAATCGGTGTCGTCCTCGATTATTGAGCCTCTAACGTATATCTTCACCAAATCAATGAATACTGGTATTATTCCAAAAATATTTGAAACATTTCAAAATTTTCCCCCTCTATAAATCTGGGGATCCAAGATCTTTTACAAATTATCTCCCAATATCTGTACTACCATGTTTTTCTAAAATCCTAGAGAAACCGGTGTATAAAAGAATGTTGAAACATTTAAAACCAACACTGTATTCTATATGCCTACCAATATGGTTTTCGTAAAAACTACTCCACAGATATGGCAGATATTACAACTTGTGGATGAAATCTTTACATCCCTGAACAACAATGAATACGCTCTTGGTATCTTTCTAGATTTATCCAAAGCGTTTTACACAGTTGATCATGAAATATTATTTGCTAAATTGAATTATTACGGTTTTCATGATTATACATATAAATGGCTATATAATGATGTTTATGATAGAGAACAATTTGTATATGCAAATGGCTGTGCATCTACCAGGGCCATGATATCCTGTGGCGTTCCACAGGGTTCAATCTTTGGACCTTTGTTATTCCTAATCTATATCAATGACCTAGCTGCTGTGTCTTCTACAGTGATGATACCGACTTGATTTTATCACACAAGAATTTCGATTCACTAATCAATGAAACCAACTCAGGCATGGTCAAGTTTTCTGAATAGTTTCAGATTAACAAATTATCTTTAAATGTTTAAAAAWTCCAACTTCATTGTATTCATTGGTAAGAATTCAAAATATTGKCAAAATAATAAGAGCCAGAATCTCAATTCATGAGATTGAAATGAAGCAGGCTTCAGTCACTAGATGTTCTCGTTGATGAAAAGTTGTCCAGGAAAGATCATATTCACTTTGTCTGCAGCAAAGTGGTGAAGTCTGTTTTGTTCATTAGGCTTGCTTCTTAACACTATACTACAGCTTAATTTACCCATATCTCACTAATTGCAATTTTGTCTGGGCCACTACATAATATGATTCCTACCTACACAAGTTACTCATTACACAGAAGACATTTGCAAGACTAGCCACCACGTCTTACTACTTGGCTTCATCTGCCCCTCTTTTAAGAAACTCAATACGTTGTCTGTCTACAAATACACATACCTCCCAGACAGCCTACCTAAACCCTTCAATGGATTCTTTCAGGTTAATTCCCAAATCCATACATACAACGCAAGACACAGCGATAACCTTCACCCTCCCCACTGCCACACCTCACATAGTCAATTCTCTAGTCTAGAGTACGGAACCTCTATCTTCACATTTTCAAAACATCGTCATCCCTCAGTAAGTTCAAGCGTAGACTAGGGTTCAGCCTGATGATCCAAACTACCAAGTAGTCTCCTCCATGTAGCCTAACTCTCTCACACACACATAATCAAACATGTTTTTTCTTGTATACTGAGTATATCATGTACATTTGTAATTAGTATGCTCTGTTTAACTGATTGAACAAACTTTCTATGTACTATATTTGTATATTGGTTCCTGTGGAGTGGTTTTCATTTCCCTTTTAGGTTTCCAACCTCTCACAGTTTTTTTTCCATCTGTACTGTTTTGTCTTTCACTTGTTTTGTTTGTTGCGAATAAATAAAAGCTAACCCCCCCCCCCAAAAAAAGTATGTGTATACTGGGGTATTTTGAAATACAGATGGTATGATTTTCAATACCGTTTGGGGCGCCCTACAGCTTGAGGGGAGGGGTGGAGTAAATTATCTCCAGCTCAGCGCTGCGGCTATGCATTTGGTTTGATAACTTGCTAGCTAAGTGGCTAGCTTGCAAGATCAAGCTTCTTGGTTGGCACAGAGACAATCATTCTCCTTCTGAATCWAGATCCCTGCAGCCTAAATTCGTTTTTGTGGAGGGGGGTTGTTTACGTTTGGAAAGAAATCGCACCCCTTGTGTGTACTGCCGGTAATTCCGTATACCCTGGGGGTACAGGAACGGTATAAAAACATCTGCATACCGCCCAACCATAATAGCCTATTACCACTGTCCAGTACGGTATGTCTCAAGCAAGACTTTCTACTGAAGCTCAATGAGGAACATTGACGATGTAAGCCTAACGTTATGCATAACTGCTCTGATTTGCATAGAACAGGTGCTTACCCCCAAGCTAAAACAAGAACACTAGAAACAAAAGCCCAATAACTAACTAACTTTATTGAAGCGGAAAAAGCTTGGGAAGTGAATACGTTTTTCTGTGTCGGTGTACCTGTGTGTTTTACGTGTCTGTCGGTGTGTGTCTTTGTGTGTATCTTTGTGTGTGTGTCTTTGTGTGTATCTTTGTGTGTGTSCATGAGTGTGTGGGTGTACAGTCATATACATGAGAGTGAAAGGTGTGTGTACCAGCTCTTATCTGTACTGTGTGTCTGTGTGGTCCCTATCCAGCCAGGCCCTGCCTGTCGACACTATTGTTCCCACCCTGTCTCCGTTTGTGTTTGTTTTCTTCGGGGTGTTTGGAGCACACGCCGATAAAGAGCCGCTCAGCGTCTGACTCRCAGGCTTTGTTCATCTGCCACTTCCTCATTATTAAGTTTTCCTCCCTCCTCTCTTCCCCTCTGCCTCTTTCTCCCCCACCCCTCCTATTGTTTGTCTCTTCTGCTCCCTTCTCACTCCTTGTTCCCGTCTACAGCAGCTCATGCGGGAGCGACAGCAGATGGCCAGCCGTCCCTTTGCCTCGATTGCTGTGGCGCTGGATGTAGGTGTCGACCAGGAACAGGAAGAGCTGCTGCTGGGGCTGATGGAGGTGTGTACCTTAAATGCAGTTCATTAGCATATTGTTTTCCATGGCGATGGTGACACCCTGGAATCCAGGCTTGATACCGAGATCGCCCACAGCATTCAATGTTGTGTGTAGACACTGCAGCGTGGGTGTGAAAAAGCAGGTAATTTTCACAACTTGAAATGCAAAACATATRWGGCTAACTCAAACAAGTACTGAAGGCATTGTTGGAAATCACACAACAAAGAATATGTCCAGAGTTTAGCGTGGCCTTACCCGTAAAGGCTGGTTTGTTATGAAATATGGACATTCTGAAAAGCAATTCCTTGTCCTGCTGTATTCCCTATTGGTCCATGGGTTAGGCCTTTTCACAGGTTCCTTTCCAGCACAGTTCCAGCAGCTACAGTGGATGTATAACCAGGCCAACGCAGTACAGCTTGGCTTATCTTGGCTCGGCTAGTGTCAGTAGTATGAAAAGGGTATTACTAGTTTGCCTCCAATATATGACTTTCTGAATTGTGTTTACAATCTCCCTCTATGGGCATTGGGTATGATCTGATAATCAGCCTCTGAAAATCCCTAGTGGTTGTGTGTGTTCTCCAGGTCTCTGTTTCATAAAAGATTTACTGCCTCWACCACAAATCTCTAACAGTTGCTGCCTGCCGGCCAGTCCACATCTGGCTTTAGTGAAATTGATAGTGAGTTTCGGGAGACAACGTATGCTCTGAATGCATAATTTCTGTTATTAATATAGTAGATGCAGGTTAGCGTTTTTTGACATGAATCTTGTTTTGGAGGCAGCTCTGCAGAGTGGTCACTAGCTGGCACAGGCAAGTCATAAAAATTGATTTTAAACCTAACCTTAGGCCTAACCTTAACCACCCTGCTAACCCTAATGCCTAACCCTAACCTTAAATTACATTTTACAATATAGCCAATTTTGACTTTGAAGCTGGCCCATCTAGCGGAAATCGCTCAGTTCTGCCTCCAGGAATAGACTCATCCCAAGCCAATAGACTCATCCCAAGCCATAGTAGATGGTGCTATTATACTGCATGGGCACATACCCTATTTTAGCAGTAAACCCTTAGATTAGTGATTTTCCCCCCCAGCTAACGCTACTGCATTTATCGTCGTCCAACTCAGAATTGATTTTCTTGTTATTTTCATGTTTCTCACATTTTGAGCTCCTGAAGGTGAGAAACAATGAAATGGAACGGTATCTTCACATAAAGGTTAATTAAGTAACATCTGGTGTTGCTCYACATGGACTATTTAGCATAATTGTATATTAAATAAGAAAATAGTTTCAACTGTCATACTTGCTGATGAATGAATGAATTCATCATAGGATTTCATACCTAATTTGGACAGTTATTGTGTAACAGCAAGTTCTGGACCTGTGTTGTTATGTACAGGTGTATTGTGGCCAAATCCATTAGGAAAAGGTGTGCAGGAGGGAATTTCAAAGGTTTAATCTGCATTTTGATAAGCATATTACATTTGARTTGTATGGAAAGTGGTGGAATTTGATTAAATTCCCCCAAAATAGAGACTGGGCTGCAGGAAGGGCACACACACTAAATGAAGAATGATTGGGATGGTTAGTGTAATTTATCTAAAGCAGTGTTACGTTTCTATTTAATGGACATACCATGAGGAGGTTGGCACATTTTGCCTTACCTGTCATCTGATCAGATGGATAACGCAGTGACTTAAAGCCCTTTCTCAATGGAGCAGTTAGCTAACGTGCGCTAAGTRGAAATGACGTTTTTCACACAGCTCCTAGGTGCTGCTAAACTGTATTTCACTCTCAAGGATCCTCAAAAACTCTTCTGAGGTGAGTAATGTCTCACACAACTCTTGWGAGACGGTGTGTTTCGTGGATTCCATCCCACACCCAGCCCCTCGTAGAGAGTTCAGAACAAGCGAGATGAACTTAAGTCTTTCTGAGGTTCTCTTCAAACACAACGTTTTAAAGACATTCTCTTTTCTGAGAATCTTAAAAAAACCAGCTGCAATTATTGACATCTGGTAAAAGTCAGGCAAACAAGTGACAGTCTGTTATTTACCCAGAGAAATATAACATTTCATTACAAAACYTGCATCTGGATCAGATCAACAAGACGGAGGTCATTGGAGGCACATATTGCTAGCAGATGTAAGATAATCTGGATTCATTAGTTTAAAATCAGATGACTTTTCAATGAAAACCGCACAAACATAAGTTATTGTCATCAGAGTGGTCGAAGGAAGACAAGCTATCCAAAGTACACACTATGAAAGAGTAGGGTTAGGTTATATGGCATGTCATTAAAAAACCAAATCAAACCTCATTGTGTGGGTATTTTGCCTTGGCCTACAGTATGTCTATAGTAATCTATCAGGCAGATGTTAACAGTTTATGGTTATGACACGATGATTCCAATATTGTTTGTTTAAATTAAAAGTAGGGAACTTTACAGACCATGAGTGACCTTGTTGGACTACATGTAATGAGGACATGAATAATGGGGCCTTATGGTATAGCTGACCCTGTTTAGGATTTTAGACTAATCTGACAGAGTTGACTAAATCTCTGGACACATCTTTCAGGAATCACAGTTTTGAGATAACCCTCTGTGACTTTAAATAATATTTATCTGAAGTTAATATCCTTTACAACAAGTTTTTAGGATTTTAAAAATGTTTTTGGAGATTTTGGAGTTGGGATCCTTTGCTCCGGACAAGGGCATTTMCAGCCATAGAGCCGACATGGAAATGAATAATATTTAAAGTATTAAAAAAATTCCCAAAACCAATATTTGCCACAGAAAATTATGCTAAACGTACATTTTAAGCTCAAATAATGCAACAATCAATTTTTTCTAACTATCAAAATAGTTTCCCTGCCAGACATTCCCCGACTGTCACGTTCCTGACCTTGTTTTCCTTTTGTATTGTTGTGTTTAGTGGGTCAGGACGTGAGATGGGTGGGCAGTCTGTGTTTGTTCTATGTTAAGTGTCAGGTTTAATTGACCTTGTATGGCTCTCAATCAGAGGCAGGTGTTTTCGTTTTCCTCTGATTGAGAGACATACATAGGGAGGTTGTTTCACATTGTTTGTCGTGGGTGGTTGTCTCCTGTGTCTGTATGTTCGTGCCACACGGGACTGTAGCGTTTGTTTGTAGTCGTGTACCTGTTCGTGAGTTCTGCGTTTTATGTAAGTTCGCATGTCCAGGTTTGTCTACTCCGTTTTGTTGTTTTGTTAGTTTATAGTCAAGTTCGCGTTTTCGTCTTTTCTGTAAATAAATATGTCATCACAACCCGCTGCGCCTTGGTTCAATCACTACTCCTCCTCTTCGGTTGAAGAGGAGGAGGACTACCGTTACACCGACTCAAGAATCCCTGAGCTAAGTTCCTGCTATTCTACACATTTGGCCATGAGGCTGAGAGAAAATGTTGCTGTTTTAAAGCTAATTTCATGGGGTTGGGAGCCTCCTAAGCTCGTGACCCCTTACAGGTGTGTGTGCTACGCCAGTGAGCCTAAGGCCAAAGGGGAGTGAAATAGGTCCTGGGCTCCAGTCATTTGTCCCCTACCCTCCCCTGCCGTTGATAAAGGATGTCTGGAGCTGTTATTATTCATCAGTGACCTGAGGGCTCTCTGTAAAACAGGCCTGCTAGAAGCACACCACACAACCTGAGTCAAGAGTTGAACAACACAAGCGAAAAGACAACAACCCGTTTTAATGTAAGGGCAAAAGACCCCACTCTTGAGTCTATAATAACCATAGAGTGAACTACCCGTCTAGAAGGTAAATCACACACCAGTTCCCCCTCCTCTCTTGTTTTATACTGTGGCTCAAAATAACTGGGCCACAGTATAAAACAAGAGGTAACTCATCAGCATCAATCACATCTATACAACATCCGCGTAACGTCGTAAAGCCGATGAGCCTACAGCAACGAGCATCTGTAAGACTCCCGGACGCACCTCTCCTTCCGTCCCAGAGTGATATATGGCGCTGGGTGTCATAATGCTATTTAAGGGGGAGAAATTAATCAATTTCATATCTAAGGTTTTAATGCGCTGTATTTATTTTCCAATCTGGGGGATTTCATACGCTTTGGGGGGAGCAGTGAGGGGATAAAGAATATTTATGATACCTGGGATAAAAAGGCTGTGTGGTTTATCAGCACCCACAAAGCCTTTCATCAGAGAGGGAGCAGGGGAGAGGGAACACAGATCAGCACCCACAAAGCCTTTCATCAGAGAGGGAGCAGGGGAGAGGGAACACAGATTAATAAACCTGTGTCTTCTCAGCAACAACACATGTAGAAATACATAAAACACACACAAACACACACCTTCCATCATTGTCAATTATTAATTGGACATAGGTTTACTTTTGCAGTAACCTGTGCCTCTGTTCTCAACCAAGTTTAAAGTTTAGAAAGGCGGGCAAAAGCCTGAGTCTTGGCACATGTTGCAGTGTTATTAACTCTTCACCCTTTGTCAATAGCAGCTCGGTCAGAAACAAACACATTCCTCCTAATGTTCTATTTTGCGTTGAACACAAAGCCTGGACTATAACAATGGTGGCCAAAGCATATTTCAGTGCTATGATGGAGTCACCTGCTGATTCAGCTGGGTAAACTGACTCCCAGCCTCTCTCTTTCCCATTTGTCCATAACTATCAATCTCAGCTGAGCAAACACTGTGTTTCGGTGGCAAATGTGGAAAATTCTGCAGTGATTGGATCTTCCTGGATGGTATTCTGCTTTCCGTGAGGGTAGAAACCTGTCTTACTACTCTGTCTCTCCTTCCCCGTAGCAGTTTGTTTATTCGGAAACAGCAGGTGGGGACGTTTTTACTTGTTGAGAAACGATGCTTGTTCCCAAGCTAAACTTATTTTTTGTACACTCCTCTGTTGACTCTTTCATTTGAAGGGCGAAATGCTGTGAGAACTAAAAATGTGGAGCTTGTTCTTGGCCGTTATGGACACAATCTTGTCTTTTTTAAATATAACCTGGTCTCATCCTTGTGGATCCTTGTCAACCATACCGTTTCACAAGGGCAAACGCAGGCCTTCCATCTAACTGTGGTAAGCCTGCCATTTACGTTATTTTTGTTTTGGGTCTGAATATCCAGCTATTTATTTCCCAGTCACGGTACTGCAATTCAAACTCTATAATTCCTCCCAGATCCACACACCATGAAGGGCTCGCATGAAACATCCATAAATAACAGCTTCAGTCTCCCCCTGAAGACCTGCACCCTGTTCACCCTGCTTTACAAGCTCCCTCTAAAGGGTAACCTACAGGTCAGCCAGGGAGAGGCTTTGAGAGGATCAGTGGAGCCGACCCTCTGCCTTTCCTCACAGATCCCTCCCTCAATTCCTTCCCTCCCTCATTCCCTCCCTCCCCTTCCTTCACTCCCTTCCTTCACTCCTCCTCCGGAGCGTAATGGTTTGCCTGTCTCCTCTCCGGCTGTCTCAGATTCAACTGCCTAGCAAACGGTCACGTTAAGACTGAAAACATTGGATACATTCATTTTCATAGGCTTTGCTTAGTGTTTGAGGCGAGAACAGGACAGAACATATCTGATTTACAACCAGTGCGGCGCAGGCCTGTGTTCCAGATGTATGGGCTGCTGGGTTCCAGATGTATGGGCTGGTTCCAGATGTATGGGCTGGGTTCAGATGTATGGGCTAGGGTACCAGATGTATGGGCGGTACAGATGTATGGCTGTGTTCCAGATGCGTGGCTGGGTACTACTTCTATGGGCTGGGTACAGAGTATGGGCTGAGTACCGATGTATGGGCTGGGTACCAGAGGTATGGCTGAGTACCAGCATGAACAGGTGGGTAGCAGAGGCTGAGTACCAGATGTACGGGCTGGGTACAGATTATGGGCTGAGGTACCAGATATATGGGCTGGGTACCAGATGTATGGCTGGGTACAAAATGTATGGCTGGGTACAGATGTTGGACGGTACCAGATGTGTGGGCTGGGTCCAGATGTATGGGCTAGTTTCCAGAAGTATTAAGCTGGGTAATCAGTTGGATGTGGCTGGGTACCAGATGTACGGGCTGGGTAGCAGAGGCTGAGTACCAGATGTACGGGCTGGTAGCAGAGCTGAGTACCAGAGTATGGGCTGGGTACCAGATGTACGGGCTGGTTGTTACCAGATGTAGGGCTGATACCTAGATGTGTGGGCTGGGTACCAGATGTGTGGGCTGGGTACCAGATGTTGGGCTGGCTGGGTACCACGATTGTTGGGCTGAGTACCAGAGTATGGGCCTGGTACAGATGTATGGCCTGCGGTACCAGATGTTGGGCTGGTACAGAGTTGGCTGGGTACCAGATGTTGGTGGCTGGGTACCAGATGTGTGGGTGAGTACCAGATGTATGGGCTGAGTACCAGATGTATGTGGCTGGGTACAGATGCTGTGGTGCTGGGTACAGATGTTGGGCTGGTACCAGATGTTGGGCTGGGTACCATGATGGGCTGCGTCCAGAGTGTGGGCTGGGTACCAGATGTATGGGCTGGGTAGCAGATGCGTGTACCAGTCTTGTATGGGCTGTGTACCAGATGTATGGGCTGGGGTACCAGATGTTATGGGCTGGGTAGCAGAGGCTGGGTACCAGTTGTATGGGCTAGGCGTACCAGATGTATGGGCTGGGTAGCAGAAGCTGGGTACCAGATGTATGGGCTGGGTTCCAGGAGGTCATGGGCTGGGTACCAGAGGTATGCGTTGGAGGGTTACCAGATGTTATGGGCTGGGTACCAGAGGTATGGGCTGGGTTCCAGAGGTATGGGCTGGGTACCAGTTGTATGGGCTGGGTACCAGATGTATGGGCTGGGTAGTAGAAGCTGGGTACCAGATGTATGGGCTGGGTTCCAGAGGTATGTGCTGGGTATCAGTTGGATGGGCTGGGTACCAGATGTACGAGCTGGGTAGCAAAGGCTGAGTACCAGATGTACGGGCTGGGTACCAGATTTATGGGCTGGGTACCAGAGGCTGGGTACCAGTTGTGGGTGCTGGGTACTGATCCGTGGTTATGGGATGTAAAGAGACAGTGATGAAACTGAATATGTGGACTTGCATTTTTGACAGTGTCTCATAGAACCGCCTATTAGCACGAGGACAAGTACAAGTCATTCTGCTATTGGCTGTTATTGACACTGTCTTTGTGATAGGAGGAAAATGGGCTCTGTCATTGTTTAGTAGTGAGTCTGGGCAGTTAACATTGACACTAGACATGATAATGGTTTTCTGATGTCCCATTGCAGGATGCCTAGTATCACCGAACCCTAACCCACTGAATGCCAAAATTATTGCTGCATACTATTCAGCCAACATTATTGCCAAACTGGTTATATGTGGGTGGCAGGTTGCCTAGCGGTTAAGAGCGTTGGGWCAGTAACCGAAAGGTCGCTGGTTCGAATACCCTAGCCGACTTGGTAAAAAAGCTGTCTGTGCCCTTGAGCAAGTACCCTAATTGCTCCTGTAAGTTGCTCTGGATACGAGCATCTGCTAAATGTAACTGTGTGTGTCTGTGTGTCTGTGTATCTGTCAATGACACACGGTGCCATTCTATCCAGGGTAGGTCTGACATGTTCAACCATTGATGCATAATGAATTTGTTCTTGAAGAGACCTTCATCACCATTTTGCCTCTACAGTCATTACACGCAATCAGGCTACAGTGAACTTGCTGCAAGCAGATGGACCTCAATAGTCCTGTGGATCAGAGGTTATCGTTTGATTGCATTAATCAGTCCATTAGCGTGCGCTAGCTGCTGTTGTGTCAACAGAGGTGGAACTTCTAGGTCTGTGTGTGCAGGCAGGGTATATGACAGATATGGAGGGTATAAAGACATGCATCGGCAGGGTATTATGACAGAATATGGCAGGGTTTAAAGACAATGCAGGCAGGGTTATGGACAGATATGGAGGGTATAAAGACATGCAGGCAGGGTTATGACAAGATATGGCAGGGTTTAACAGACAGTGCAGGCAGGGTTATGCACCAGATAATGGAGGGTATAAAGACACTGCAGAGCAGGGTTATGAACAGATATGGAGGGTATAAAGACATCAGCAGGCGTTATGACAGATATGAAGGTATTAAAGGACATGAGGCAAGGGGTTTATGACCGATATGGAGGGTTTAAAACATGCAGGCAGGGTTATGACAGATATGGAGGGGTATAAGACATGCAGGCAGAGGTTATGACAAGTATGGAAGGTATTTAAAGACATGTCAGGCAGGGTATGACAGAATATGGAGGGTTAAAGACATGAGGCAGGGGGTTATGAACAGATATGAGGGTCGACATGCGGAGGTAGAACAATAGTAAAGACATGCAGGCAGGGTTATGACAGATATGGAGGGTTATAAAGACACTGTAGCAGGGTTATGGACAGATATGGAGGGTTTAAAGACATGCAGGCAGGGTTATGACAGAGGTATGGAGGGTATAAAGACATGCAGGCAGGGTTATGACAGATATGGAGGGTATAACGACATGCAGGCAGGGTTATGACAGATATGGAGGGTAAAGACATGAGGCAGGGTTATGACAGATATGGAGGTATAAAGACATGCAGCAGGGTATGACAGATATGGAGGGTATAAAGACATGCAGGCAGGGTTATGACAGATATGGAGGGTTTAAAGACATGCAGGCAGGGTTATGACAGATATGGAGGGTTTAAAGGACATGTAGGCAGGGTTATGACAGATATGGAGGGTTTAAAGACATGCAGGCAGGTTATTGACAATATGGAGGTTTAAAGACATGAGGCAGGGTTATGACAGATATGGAGGGTATTAAGACATGCAGGCAGGGTTATGACAGATATGGAGGGTATAAAGGACATGGCAGGCAGGGTTATGACAGATATGGAGGGTATAAAGACATGCAGGCAGGGTTATTGAACAGATATGGAGGGTTTAAAGACATGCAGGCAGGGTTATGACAGATATGGAGGGTTTAAAGACAATGCAGGCAGGGTTATGACAAGATATGGAGGGTTTAAAAGACATGCAGGCAGGGTTATGACAGATATTGGAGGGTTAAAGACTGCAGGAGGTTATGACAGATATGGAGGTATAAAACATGCAGGCAGGGTTATGACAGATATGGAAGGGTTTAAAGACATTGCAGGCAGGGTTATGACAGATATGGAGGGTATAAAGACTGCAGGCAGGGTTATGACAGATATGGAGGGTATAAAGACATGCAGGCAGGGTTATGACAGATATGGAGGGTTAAAGACATGCAGGCAGGGTTATGACAGATATGGAGGGTATAAAGACATGCAGGCACGGGTTATGACAGATATGGAGGGTATAAGGACATGCAGGCAGGGTTATGACAGATATGGAGGTATTAAAGACATGTAGGCAGGGTTATGACAGATATGGAGGTTAAAGACATGCAGGCAGGGTTATGACAGATATGGAGGGTATAAAGACATGCAGGCAGGGTTATGACAGATATGGAGGGTTAAAGACATGCAGGCAGGGTTATGCAGATATGGAGGTATAAAAGACATGCAGGCAGGGTTATGACAATATGGAGGGTATAACGACGTGCAGGCAGGGTTATGCAGATATGGAGGTTTAAAAAGACATGAGGCAGGGTTATGACAGATATGGAGGGTATAAAGACATGCAGGCAGGGTTATGACAGATTGGAGGGTATAAAGACATGCAGGCAGGGTTATGACAGATATGGAGGGTATTAAAGACATGCAGGCAGGGTTATGACAGATATGGAGGTTAAAGACATGTAGGCAGGGTTATGACAGATATGGAGGGTTAAAGACTGCAGGCAGGGTTATGACAATATGGAGGGTATAAAGACATGAGGCAGGGTTATGACAGATATGGAGGGTTTAAGACATGCAGGCAGGGTTATGACAGATATGGAGGGTATAAAAGACATGCAGGCAGGGTTATGACATATGGAGGGTATAAAGACATGCAGCAGTTATGACAGATATTGAGGGTTTAAGACATGTAGGCAGGGTTATGACAGATATGGAGGGTTTATAACAACATGCAGGCAGGGTTATGACAGATATGGAGGTTATTAAAGACATGCAGGCAGGGTTATGACAGATATGGAGGGATATAAAGACATGCAGGCAGAGGGTTATGACAGATATGGATGGGTTATAACGACGCAGGCAGGGTTATGACAGATATGGAGGTTTAAAGACATGCAGGCAGGGTTATGACAGATATGGAGGTATAAAAGACATGCAGGCGTTATGACATATATGGAGGATATAACACTGCAGCGCAGGGTTTATGACAGATATGGAGGGTATAAGACATGCAGGCAGGGTTATGGACAGACTATGGAGGGTATAAAGACATGCAGGCAGGGTTATGACAGATATGGAGGGTTTAAAGACATGCAGGCAGGGGTTATGAAGAATGGAGGTATAAAGACATGCAGGCAGGGTTATGACAGATATGGAGGGTTAAACGACATGCAGGCAGGGTTATGACAGATATGGAAGGTTTTAAAGACATGCAGGCAGGGTTTGACAATATGGAGGGTTAAAGAATGCAGGCAGGCGTTCATGACCAGATATGGAGGGTATAAAAGACTTGCAGGCAGGGTTATGACAGATATGGAGGGTTTAAAGACGTGCAGGCAGGGTTATGACAGATATGGAGGGTTTAAAGACGTGCAGGCAGGGTTATGACAGATATGGAGGGTTTAAAAACATGCAGGCAGGGTTATGACAGATATGGAGGGTTTAAAGACATGCAGGCAGGGTTATGACAGATATGGAGGGTATAACGACATGCAGGCAGGGTTATGACAGATATGGAGGGTATAAAGACATGCAGGCAGGGTTGACTACTGAACCATAAAAGCCTTGGTTTTCATGCAATTGTTAACATCAGATTCCTCCTCACACGACCAACTCCAAAACCTGGTTTAAACTATCATCATGACATCATGATGAATTCCTAGAATATACTATATAAGGCTAGAAACTGGTTAAAACTATCATTATGACATCATGGATGAATTCTAGATATACTATATATCCTAGAAACCTGGTTTAAACTATCATTATGGAAACATCCATGGATGATTCTAGAATATACTATATAGCCTAGGAAACCTGGTTAAACTATCTTATGACATCATGGATTAATTCTAGAATATTACTATATAGGCCTAGAAAACCTGGTTAACTATCATTTATGGCATCATGGATGGAATTCTAGAATTATACTATTTATAGCCTAGAATACCTGGTTAAATTATCATTATGAACCTCATGGATGGCCAGTCCTTGTATTCATTAGTGTATTAATTTCAGGGGGCTAGCCTTGATCTAACTCAAACCTGGGTCCCAGCGACTGTCAACCAACACCTTATAACTGTTACGCCAGATGTCTGAACTTCTTGACGAGGTCGCTAGGTGTTGGGTTTACGGTATCTACAATATCGGTTCTCTATGAATTTGAGAGTTGTTACACCTCTCCTTCCCCCATCCCTCACTGTTTACCAAACCAAGTCTCTGGGCAGCCATTTTGTTCTGTTTAAAAAAAAGCCACAAACCAGCAATCTGCCAGTTCAAACAATAACAAATCTGTTCAAATTCCACCACTGTTTTGGTAATAAAATTATTATGGGGTTGGAGAAATGTAACTTAGAGACAGAACAGACCTATGGATGCAAGGACTGACCATCCATAATATCACTATACATTATAGTTTTATACAGTGTTGATTACACCATTGTTTCAAAAAAATGGTAGTAAAAAAAAGCTTATTTGGGCGTTCTGAATGGTGGTAAGACCGTTGACCAGTAAGCTCATTGAGGCATGTGTTATATTCTTTCAAGAATCAATGGCTATAAATAAATTAATTTTAAAAGTCACAATTATGATGTAGCAATGCAGATTGTTCCGCTTTAAACCAAAAATTTTCAGTTAACAACTGCAGAGGTGTGCCTCTGTTGGTAAGGAACAGGTACTTACTTAGGTGTTAATCAGGCTCTACGTGAGCCAGACAGGTGTCGAACTCTAGTTGCCCCTGCCATCGTGCATTGTCAGGTATACGGAGCGGGAGTATAAAGCAGGGTTTGTTGTTTATTGGATAGGAGGGTTTAAAGACATATGGACGGTATTTTAAAGACATGCAGGCAGGGTTATGACAGATATGGAGGGTTTAAAGACATGACAGGCAGTTATGACAGATAGCAAGGGTTTTTAAAGACATGCAGGCAGGTTATGACAGATATGGAGGGTTTAAAGACATGCAGGCAGGGTTATGACAGATATGGAGGGTTTAAAGACATGCAGGCAGGGTTATGACAGATATGGAGGGTTTAAAGACATGCAGGCAGGAGGGTTATGAACAGATATGGAGGGTTTATTTATAACGACATGCAGGCAGGGTTATGACAGATATGGAGGGTATAAAGACATGCTAGGCAGGGTTATGACAGATATGGAGGGTTTAAAGACATGCAGGCAGGGTTATTGACAGATATGGAGGTGGTTTTAAAGACATGCAGGCAGGGTTATGACAGATTATGGAGGGTTTAAAGACATGCAGGCAGGGTTATGACAATATGGAGGGTATAACGACATGCAGGCAGGTTATGACAGATATGGAGGTATTAAAAACATGTAGGCAGGTTTATGACAGATATGGAGGGTATAAAAGACATGCAGCAGGGTTATGACAGATATGGAGGGTATTAAAGACATGCAGGCAGGGTTATGACAGATATGGAGGGTATAAAGACATGCAGGCAGGGTTATGACAAATATGGAGGTATAACGACATGCAGGCAGGGTTATGACATATATGGAGGGTTATAACGACGTGCAGGGCAGGGTTATGACAGATATGGAGGGTTTAAAGACATGCAGGCAGGTTATGACAGATATGGAGGGTATAAAGACATGCAGGCAGGGTTATGACAGATATGGAGGGTATAAAGACATGTAGGCAGGGTTATGACAGATATGGAGGGTATAAAGACATGCAGGCAGGGTTATGACAGATATGGAGGGTATAAAGACATGCAGGCAGGGTTATGACAGCTATGGAGGGTAAAAAGACATGTAGGCAGGGTTATGTCAATATGGAGGGTATAAAGACATGCAGGCAGGGTTATGACATTATATGGAGGGTATAACGACGTGCAGCAGGGTTATGACAGATATGGAGGGTTTTTAAAGACGTGCAGGCAGGGGTTATGACAGATATGGAGGGTATAAAGACATGCAGCAGGGTTTATGACAGATATGGAGGGTATAAAGACATGTAGGCAGGGTTATGACAGATATGGAGGGTATAAAGACATGCAGGCAGGGTTATGACAGATATGGAGGTATAACGACATGCAGGCAGGGTTATGACAGATATGGAGGGTATAAAGACATGTAGGCAGGGTTATGACAGATATGGAGGGTATAAAGACATGCAGGCAGGGTTTATGACAGATATGGAGGGTTTAAAGACATGCAGGCAGGGTTATGACAGATATGGAGGTTATAAAGACATGCAGGCAGGGTTATGACAGATATGGAGGGTTATAAAGACATGCAGGCAGGGTTATGACAGATATGGAGGGTATAACGACATTGCAGGCAGGGTTATGACAATATGGAGGGTAAAAAGACATGCAGGCAGGGTTATGACAGATTATGGAGGGTATAAAGACATGCAGGCAGGGTTATGACAGATATGGAGGTATAACGACATGCAGGCAGCCGGTTATGACAGATATGGAGGGTATAAAGACATGCAGGCAGGGTTATGACAGATTATGGAGGGTATAAACACATGCAGCAGGGTTATGACAGATATGGAGGGTATAAAGACATGCAGGCAGGGTTATGACAGATATGGAGGGTATAAAGACATGCAGGCAGGGTTATGACAGATATGGAGGGCTATAAGACATGCAGGCAGGGTTTTATGACAGATATGGAAGGGTATAAAAAGACATGCAGCGAGGGTTTGACAGAATATGGAGGGTATAAAGACATGCAGCGCAGGGTTATGACAGATATGGAGGGGTAAAGACATGCAGGCAGGGTTATGACAGATATGGAGGGTTTAGTAACGACATGCAGCAGGGTTATGACAGAATATTGCGAGTCGTTTAAA
>NC_036865.1:21347671-21369633 GCF_002910315.2 Salvelinus sp. IW2-2015 | reverse complement strand
TAACGACATGCAGGCAGGGTTATGACAGATATGGAGGGTATAAAGACATGCAGGCAGGGTTATGACCAATGTCCCGTCTAAGCTGCGCATGTGCGCTCGCTCGCAGTAGCCCCGAGTCTGCCGCGCATCTCCCCCTGGACTGCCGCACAGAAATATAAGCCCACAGAGAAAAGCACGAGATTGAATTTCACTCGACTTTGTGGAACAGTGGTCACCAACTGACTGGTTGTTCTCCAAGACATTCCTAGTCGATCGCCAAACATTTCTGTAAAAAAAMAAAAAACAAGGATGAAGCCTTGTTTTGTTGCTGTTTTTTCATCTCGGRCAGTGCCTTAGACTGCTGCGCCGTTCGGGWGACCCTGAACTGTTTCCWTTTTGAACCATTGCATGTGTCTGAAGGTACAAACTTCCCATCGGACCCAGAGAGCAAATCAAGTGCACTATAGGTCTATGTCTGCAGTAATGTAGCAGACATAAAAGAAAGCTACAGCAAAGTTGATACTGTGAGATTTCAAAATGTTTAAAACCATGATTAGAGAGAGACTGTCAACGAATACAGCAAAGAGCTGCTGTTTTTATGAGTAAATTCATGTTTAAGTTTTTACTCAGCACTGTCAACACTTTGTATTCAACACTTTTATAAGCCATAAAATGCRCRTTCTTCCTGTTTCCACTCAGTGCTACAACAAGCACTGCAGCAGTAATGAATGAGTAGGGAAGTATATTTATACTGTAGGCTTGCATTGTTATTATTAGCAGCTTGGGTCTTTTTTAATATCAAGGAATATTTCACTTTCTCTGTTCATAAGAGTAACAACGAGAATTTGTGTATGAGCCATCAGCTGGAAGACGGTGTTCTTTTTTTGGTCAGTGTCAGTGGAGGAAAGGCAGAGCGGAGGGATGTTGAGGCGGACCCTCAGTCTGCTGCTCTCTCCCTCCACTGAGACAGACCATCAGATGCAGACAGTCAGCCCAGTAAAATAAATGTTAAATGTATGCTCRCTCAGCTGTGCTTCACAAGTAATACAACAATGGATCTATTACCTGTGTGATCATATAGCTTACCTCAAATTGTGTTCACCACATTGACATTAGCAAACCGCTCACCATCACGACGCTGTCTGCCATGACCCGAACAACAATTCATTGTCAGGGCAATTCAAGGAAAGCCAATATGCGGTGATAATGTATTAGGCCTATAGCCTGCTGCAYAATCCTCATTGCTACAGAACTATTTTTAATTGGTTAATGTTGCATAGGCTTAMGTTTTTTAAGTTATGTTAAATAAAATCTGAGCGGAAGATCTCGGCTTGCATTTTGACTCAGARAGTGATCTTGACTCAGAAAAGGTTGGTGACCACTGTTMTAGAGTTTTCCCTGTTAACACCATCAATGTTTCCCATTACTGTGGCAGTTGTCATCAAATCAACGCAATATTAGCCACTTTCAWTGCAACATCCCGAAACAAAACGAACTATGCAAGAGATTTTGTTGTAGGCAGAACGCATCGGAGTAGGATTATATTGCATTGACACKYACTACTCAGACCGTACTGTACACAGACCTGTGCGGCATAAACAATCAGAGCTGCAGTAGGCCTAWATGCAAATAGACCATTGCCATACAGTATATGGATCTGTGTCATTTACTTTGAACTGGACTGTGTTTACAGCATGAGCGGTCGTGAGTAGATGTGCTTGTTTTGAGATTAAAGCGAGAGTTGTGTGTAGCCATGTGTGCACATTTTGTTCATATCCTCTGCTAGTTAGTGAGTTATTAGCCCAGTTATAGATAATTTGTAGTCAGCAATAGGGGWGTGATTGCTTCCTACAAGAGCACAAAATGTGTACATTTCTAGGCATCTTTGAAAAGCAAGTCCGRTAAATAGCTTTTTTTTGTGTTAATGGGGCAGTTTTGTATTTTGAGACAGGCTTGAATAAGCTAAGTAGCCAATAGGCAGATGGTARCAAACTTTGTCTGAYTCTCTATAATAATGGTATAGGATTAATAATGCATTTTATTTTGTAAAGTGTTTTCTTGAATCAAACAGCACAACAACATTTTCAGTCACCTCCTTATCTGAAGGACAAGTGGATAAACTGGTCAATGTCAAGCCCTGCAAGTTTTTTTCAAAAGTCTCATTGGATGTAGGCCTACATTGAACACCACACATTGGCTGCTACTGTAGGCTGAATGATAGAACAGCTATTTCCATGTTAAAATGTTATGGGATGTATTATCTCCATTGTTTTTGATGTTAGGCCACTCTGGTAGGTCTACATTATGATCAAATAGCTACAGTAACCTACTTGGCCACTGTTATAACTGTAACTTAAAGTGGGTACAGCCTCAGTGTTCACAGTAAACGCGTGCTGGAAGTTGCACAGAATTTTCACAACGTTTAAGTTTACGCTCAGCTGACCTGAAATCTGCTCAGTGCCGGATTTTTTTTTTTAGGGAACATTGGTTATGACAGATACGTCGGAAATTACAACGAGTGACGTCGACTATTCTGGGCACTCAAGAGGAGCTGTAGACACGTGAAGTGGTGCTAGTGCGTCACTCATGTAACCTTGGAGACAATGGGTGAGCTTTTGGTAATGCAGATGAGGTAGTGCTATCAAGTTGGTTGAATATTCAGAGTAAAGGTCCCATTTGACACTGGGGCTGCTTGTCATGCATTGAGCATGTTTCCTTTATCACTTGGACTTTATTGTCCTCTGTTTGATTGAGTCCCCTTGGTCTTCATTAAATCCATACACTTTAGGCATGAAAGACTTTTGTCCTCACAATTGCGGGCATGAATAACACTTCACAGCAATTCTCTCATTTGTGAGGGGGATTTGAAGGCCGAGGCCAACGCTCTGGAGTAGGGATCCTATAGACAGAGACATTTCATTCATGCCTTCTTGGAATTGCAATCTCTTTTCAAGGCCCTATTGATTACTCTGCTGTTCTTGATGTGGCCAGCTCCACAGATACACAAGGAGGAAGTGAGAAGTTATTGCTGCTGGTGTGATCACCAAGGACTAGCTGTGAGTGTGCTCAGCGTGCGAGAGAGTGTGTCAAGTGAGTGAAAAGGTGCTTTGTTTAGGCTCTCTCCACCCATCTATTCTTATTCCCCCTCATCAACAGAGAGTTTGGTGAGCCTCTTTTGTGTTTACGCTGAATTGCATTTTTGGGGGATGGCCCAAGAGACTATGAGAAGTCCCTCGTAGAGCCAGCTATGGAATGCATGGCAATTTTGTTGCCTGAATAAATTAACCGTTTTTAGGAAAGCATCCTCTGGAGTAAGGACAATATGCAGTTTACGGGGCTCCCGTTCTGCGTGACTTTATCACTTTGTTTCCAGCTGGCGATGCCTGTACAACATATAATCAGCAAACTCGTGAGAGGAATTAACAAATGTAGCGTTGTGTCTATCGGTGTACAGGTGTACGTTACGCCTGAGGTAACCAGACAGACATTCTTTCTTCATCAATCTATCTATACTTTTCTATTAAGACTTTCTCTTATTTCTTTGTTTCCCCCTCATCTTGTAATCAATATCTCAGCATTTTGAAAAAAGKAGAAATCTATAATGAATTTGGAGCAAACATTCTGAAATAATGGCCTTTCTACCGTTCTGGAGTGTGGGAGGCTCTCTCCTCCCCAGCTAATGCCCAAGCACATCTGAGGCCTCAGAAAACACATTAATCATACCCATTAATAGTGAGGGGAAAGAAGTGAAAGATATACCCCACCTCGAATTAGGAGGCAAAAAGTTTRGCTTTCATGAAGCATTAGAGAGATGATTAATTTGTCGTCTGAGGCGAAGAGAAGAGGAGAGGGGCTGCAGAATAGCCTCTCCGTCCCCCAGCTTCTTAATAGGATTGTAGCTACGCTCACTGATGCACTGATTTAAAATGGACATTTGCAGCAGGGTAGACACTTAATTTTTTTTTATATCCATCTGCAGTGTGGCTAATGAATCTGTCTGCCGAGACAACGCTCTGGCACTCTGACTTGGGTGTTGACCATGATAAGCTCCATGAAGACACCAGCTTTCTGAGCCAGGAGATAGGCCCCGCTAGGGCAGGCGGACTGGATGGAGCTGGGCCACGCTAGAGGAGACTGACTAGATGGAGCTGGGCCACGCTAGGGGAGGCTGACTGGATGGAGTTGGCCACGCTAGGGAAGGCGGACTGGGTGGTGCTGGGTCACGCTAGGGGAGGCTGACTGGGTGTAGCTGGGCTACGCTAGGGGAGGCTGACTGGGTGGAGCTGGGTCACGCTAGGGGAGGCTGACTGGGTGGAGCTGGGCTACGCTAGGGGAGGCTGACTGGGTGGCAGCTGGGGGAGAATGAGCCCCCAGAGGTCCTATGTACGCTTCAGGCCCACATGAAGACTTAGATGAGAGAGTTGAGTAGTGTAGTGGTGACTACCCACTCACTCATTAGACTGGTGAGTCAGTCTCTCCTGCTGGCTGACTGATTCAGTATGAGCGGGCAGCTCCAGCCTGGTTAACTCTGAATAGGAACCCTGAGGTTAGAGAGGCAGATGCTATAATAACCTCTTTTACTGAGACTGATTCACTGGCGCGCCACACATTAATTACACTACCCACTGACATCCTGACTGTCAGACTATACTTCTTGTCTTGATCAGAGCTTTGCTATGTGACTGAATCAGAGATGATTGACGTCTGATTCACATGAGTGATACAGCTCAGATTCATTCTGCTCCTTGAATGTTGATTCAGAGCAGTAGGCCTATTACAAACCAGGTACCAGTGGTATGGCTTAACACCTGTTGGTTGGCTGAATCTGTAGAATGTATCCATCTGATCCATACCCTGAGCCTTCAAAGCACAGCAAATGATTCACTTTACAAACAGCTCCTCAGTCGGATCGAACTCCCAGTTGATTCAAAGCGACTCACTCAGCTATACCACTCCAAAGCCAGCCCAGCACATCGCTCCACAGCAGCACTTAAAATGGCGCAATGCCCACCTGTGGCTGGGCAGAAAATGAAAGACCGCTTAAAAAAGTTATTGTGGACACCGTTCAGATCTCCCTCTCATCCCATCATCGCACGTGTTCAGATCTCCCTCTCATCCCATCATCAGGCGTGTTCAGATCTCCCTCTCATCCATCCCCAGACATGTTCAGATCTCCCTCTCATCCAATCCCCAGACATGTTCAGATCTCCCTCTCATCCATCCCCAGACACGTGTCAGATCTCCCTCTCTTCCATCCCCAGACATGTTCAGATCTCCCTCTCATCCCATCCCCAGACATGTTCAGATCTCCCTCTCATCCCATCCCCAGACATGTTCAAGATCTCCTCTCATCCCATCCCCAACATGTTCAGATCTCCCTCTCATCCCATCCCCAGACATGTTCAGATCTCCCTCTCATCCCATCCCCAGACATGTTCAGATCTCCCTCTCATTCCATCCCCAGACATGTTCAGATCTCCCTCTCATTCCATCCCCAGACATGTTCAGATCTCCCTCTCATTCCATCCCCAGACATGTTTGTGTTATGTCTGCTCTGCTCTATCAACTATAATAAGACCCAGAGTCTCCTCCAGTACGCTGGCAAACAGCAGAACCCCTCCGTGAAGCTGATGTTTCTGTGCAGTGTGTGTTGTGACAGGTGTGAGAGGGAGCCTGCCAGCGTCCGCGGGTGCCAGGTGCCAGCCAGGCGATGCCAGTGTGGCAGRGGGTTGTCACGGCGATGCGAGCGTCTGCTGTGTTGTGGGCCTTGTTTACGTCTTGTTTGCGAGCCGTCTCAGACAGTAAACAGGTGTTTAGAAGATGTGAGGTGGAATTTAACGGGCGGAGGAGGAGAGGGATGGCTCCGCTCATCCTACTGTACATCACAGATCTGGGAGGATAAGGCGGAGATGTAGAGTGATGTTTCTTAGAACTGTCTGTCTGCTACTAGTTTCTCTGTTCACAATGCCTCCCCTCAGGCTATGAGCAGATACCAGGCTGAGACTAGATTGCATTACAATAAGTGTAATAAAGGGCAAACCCTTCTTACATTTTCCAAATCTTATCTCACTGGGAGGAAATCATTTTTTTCTATGGCAAATATTCTGATGAGATGCATATTTTGCATCGCTGGAAATGTCATGTTGGACATGTAACAATTTGCCAGATGATACACTGGCTCCTCTCAGAAGTTCAAACCTCATGATGAACTTCTTTAGTTAACAGAAACATCTAAATGGGACCCTTGGGATGTCCCAACTCTGACATCATCCCATTCAAGTAGAAGATTTAAATGGCTACGGTAAGGGTAAGGGTTAGGGTTAAGGTTAGGGTTTCTTCATTTCTTTGAACGGGGGAAAAAACATCAGATTCACAGATTATACATAACTTTTTTTTAAACAACTAATTGACTGATGTCGGTTCAATTGTTTGAATTCCATTTCTTTCAGGGGGTTTTGTGAGCTCAATGCGCACATTGCACAATTTCTCTAGAGATAAATCAGATCCAGCCTGAACTGTGCAATGAAGTAGGGAGTTTTCAACAGGCCAATATTCTACATAGGTTAGCGCATAAAACATGGTAATTATTGATAGTTGGTATTCAGCAGTCATTAAAAATGCCTTATTTACCTAGAAGAACTACTAAAATAGTGATTTTGTCAGACAGCATAGGCAGCAGCCCTATAAAGATGAGATGATCACTTGGAATGAAATAATAAAGTCATCAAATAATATAGACAACTGAAATATGTTATTAAATAATGTGAATAAATKATGGTAATAAGTGATAAGCAGTAATGGGCAGTCAATACCATCATGGGTTGAATGTGTTACAGCATTCAACCCAAATAATCGAAACGTAAATAAAAAAAACGTGATTATTTTTTAATAAGCCAACCGAAACGACCTCAAAAAGCACCAATCGCTCAGCACCAGTGGTTAGTAAATCTGTGAAGCAGGCTTCTAGGTAAAAAAACAACATCTTGTTCTGGGTGCCCTCTGTGGCCTTTACATGGCTGCTTCTCTGCCTCCCTGCAGTTCACACTCTTCACTGTGACTGGATGGAGAAAATTCCAGACTGTTTGTAAAAATAAGGCAGGCATTCATACGACCATAAGGTATGGTGAAAGTAGGGCTGTGGCGGACACGAAATTTTGTCAGCCGKTGATTGTCAAGCAAATAACTGCCGGTCTCAAGGTAATTGACCATTAATTATCATAAACACATTTAGCATCTCCTGGCTTTCACACATAGCCTACAAGCCACTGATGCAGACCTTTGGAACATCTACATTTTAAAAAGTCTAAAYCCATGTAATATAGCCTACACCTTCACAATAAATCCATTATTTATTTTAGACCGGTCTAAAGAAAAATGATATGAAGAAAATGTAGTCTATTTCAGACGAACAGAATAGCATACTCTGAGTTGTCCTTATGTTAGGCCCTGATCTGGCTATGCCATATGGCTGTGGGCTACACTAGTTCATTTAGCAGACAAGATTTGCTTAGAATTCCGTGGCATTATTTTATATTATTTTATAGTATGAAGAATACAATTGAACAAAGCTGAATAAAATAGAAAGGATCATTTCTCCAACCGATTTGAGGGAGTGCGCACATGCGGCTATTCTGTGTTGAGYGGCTAACAAAKAAATAGGTATTCCTATGTGTTTAATTTATAGTTATTAATGTAACTTTAGTTGTTCTACAAACGTTGGGCTATATGTTTAGATTTTTAATACATTGTAAGGTTGCATGATGCGACTCTAATGATGATTTGAAAAAAAGTCGCTTGAAAGGCATGAGCTCTGCTTTGTTTTTTTTTGCGCAGGCTGTACACACTTCATCAGTCTCTCATTYACAATTTGACAACACTTAATAATGCCTCAAATTTCCCGGCGGCATCCCCTTTGTGGCCCTTTTGCGGCCAGTGACCKTTGTGCCCTTGAGCTAAATAGAATAATAAGTATTCCCTTTTCCCTGAGTGCTGTGTGCGCCGAAGCACCTCTCATTCACATGGCTCTCCATCACGTGATCGGGTCTTTCTCACAGGCTACAAGTGAAGACGGACACATCGGGGGCGCAACTGCGCACGTCCTTATCCAATTCCAAGGTGCATATTGAAGATATTGGAAGAACTGTCCACATTGTTTCGTTCAACCAACAAGATGAGTAGACCTATCGAACAGCAAAAGCACTAGCCTATGTCAATCTACATCCCCCATAGTACAAAAGTCACCTATTCTGTGAGAAAATAATATTTCCAAACATAGTCTGGACAGTTGGGGGATCCGATAGACCCCAAATTAAAACAAACACTAGCATCAAAAATACTTTTTTACGCAATAGGCTGACTCAACAGAATCAGAACCGTTTAGTTTAAAATATTTTAATTATTAGGCTATTTCTTCACATTATAAGCGCAGAAATGCGCACACGGCAGTAGGCTATAAGCGCGAATGTTCCATTAGCGGCAAAAACACCATTATCAAAAGTGACCGCAAATGCGATTATGMATGTRATGCTTWTTATTTTACAGMCCCATCGTTGAGAATGGGGGCATGCTTGGTCCTCCTTTTCCTGTAGTCCACAATCATCTGCTTTGTCTTGATCACGTTGAGGGAGAGGTTGTTGTCCTGGCAACCACACGGTCAGGTCTCTGACATCCTCCCTATAGGCTGTCTCGCCGTTGTTGTGTCATTGGCAAATTTATTATGGTGTTGGAGTCGTACTTGGCCATGCAGTCATGAGTGAACAGGGAGTACAGGAGGGGGACTGAGCACGCACTCCTGAGGGTCACCCATGTTGAGGATCAGCGTGGCGGATGTGTTGTTACCTACCCTTACCACCTGGGGGCGGCMCTTCAGGAAGTCCAGGATCCAGTTGCAGAGGGAGGTGTTTAGTCCCAGGGTCCTTAGCTTAGTGATGAGATTTGAGGGCCTATGGTGTTGAATGCTGAGCTGTAGTCAATGAATAGCATTCTCACATAGGTGTTCCTTTTGTCCAGGTGTGAAAGGGCAGTGTGGAGTGCAATAGAGATTGCATCATCTGTGGATCTGTTGGGGCGGTATGCAAGTTGGAGTGGGTCTAGGGTTTCTGGGATAATGGTGTTGTGAGCCATGACCAGCCTTTCAAAGCACTTCATGGTTACAAACGTGAGTGCTACAGGTCGGTAGTCATTTAGGCAGGTTACCTTAGTGTTTTTGGGCACAGGGACAATGGTGGTCCTATGGTGGTCTGCTTGAMACATGTTGGTATTACAGAATCAGACAGGGAGAGGTTGAAAGTGTCAGTCAAGACACTTGCCAGTTGGTCAGCGCATGCTCGGAGTACACGTCCTGGTAATCTGTCTGCGGCCTTGTGAATGTTGACCTGTTTAAAGGTCTTACTCATGCATGCTTCAGTGTTGCTTGCCTCGAAGCGAGCATAGAAGTAATTTAGCTCGTCTGGTAGGCTTGTGTMACTGGGCAGCTCATGGCTGTGCTTCCCTTTGCAGTCTGTAATAGTTTGCAAGCCCTCCCACATCCGACGAGCGTCGGAGCTGGTGTAGTACGATTTGATCTTAGTCCTSTATTGACACATTGCCTGTTTGATGGTTTGTCAGAGGGCATAGCTGGATTTCTTATATGCTTCCGGGTTAGAGTCCCGCTCCTTGAAAGTGGCAGCTCTACCCTTTATCTCAGTGCAGATGTTTCCTGTAATCCATGGCTTCTGGTTGGGGTATGTACGTACAGTCACTGTGGGGACGACAGTGACTGATTTGGTGTACTCCTCAATGCCATCGGAAGAATCCCGGAACATATTCCAGTCTGTGCTAGCAAAACAGTCCTGTAGCTTAGCATCTGCTTCATCTGACCACTTTTACATTTACATTACATTTAAGTCATTTAGCAGACGCTCTTATCCAGAGCGACTTACAAACTTTTTTATTGACCGAGTCACTGGTGCTTCCTGCTTTAGTTTTTGCTTTTAAGCAGGAATCAGGAGGATAGAATTATGGTCAGATTTGCCAAATGGAAGGCGAGGKAGATCTTTGCATGTGTCTCTGTGTGTGGAGTAAAGGTGATCTAGAGTTTTTTTCTCTCTGGTTGCACATTTAACACGCTGGTAGAAATGAGGTTAAACRTATTTAAGTTTCCCTGCATTAAAGTYCCCGGCCACTAGGAGTGCCGTCTCTGGATGAGCGTTTTCCTGTTTGTTTATGGTCGTATACAACTCACTGGGTGCGGTCTTAGTGCCAGCATCAGTTTGTCGTGGTAAATAGACAGCTACAAAGAATATAGATGAAAACTCTCTTGGTAGATAGTGTGATCTACAGCTTCTCATGAGATACTCTACCTCAGCCGAGCAAAACCTCGAGACTTCCTTAGATATCGTGCACCAACTGTTGGTTATAAATTTACATAGACCGAAACACCTTGTCTTACCAGAGGCTGTTCTATCCTACTGATAGTGTGTAACCCGCCAGCTGTATGTTATTCATGTCGTCGCTCAGCCACGACTCGGTGAAACATAAGATATTACAGTGTTTAATGTCCCGTTGGTAGAATATACGTGCTTGTAGTTCGTCCACTTTATTATCCACGGATTGTACGTTGGCCAATAGTACCAATGGCAAAGACAGATTAACCACTCATCGCCGGATCCTTACAAGGCACCCCGATCTCYTTCCGCGATATCTCCGTCTTTCTCCTGTGAATGACGGGGATTAGGGCCTCRTCAGGTGTCTGGAGTAAATCCCTCTCGTCGACTCATTAAAGAAAAATTMTTCATCCTGTTCAAGGTCACTTTTCTGATGTCCAGAAGCTGTTTTCTGTTATAAGAGACGGTAGCAGCAACATTATGTGCAAAATAAGTTACAAACAATGCGAGAAAAATTATAATAATAGCATGGTAGGTTCATGGGCTCTCATGAAGTGTTTGATTAGATTTTCGATTACATTTGTATTGACGTTAGAGTGATTAGAAGGACAATAGAGTGCTGAGTACCTGGCAGTTAGCAAGTTTGKKGACTACTAATGAGCATCAGCAGTATCAGAGCTTGGAGAAGCCTAATTACTGTGACTAAACGGTCACGTCGAATTTGACCGCCTTCATGACTCGTGATCGCCGGTGTGGCAGTAAATACGGTCACTGCAACAGCCCTAGTCATCGTACCAAGTTGCTTTTGTCTATGATAGACTGTTGTTATGTGACTAGCATCTGCTTGGGCTTTGTGTTTGTTTCGGTTTTGTTTTGGAATGTTTTTGTTTATACATAACAGTAGTGTTAAAATKATGGAGTATAGCTGGAAGACACAAATGTACAATACATTTCTCCCTTCCAATGACCTGGAATGTTTAGATGGGTCAGACAAAGCCAACTTCAAAGACTCATAACACATGGCTAAGACCTTTCTAACATAGAGCAACTAATATAGAAATATCTAATATAGAGAATAATATAGCAACTAACATAGAAATACCTAATATAGAGAAYAATATAGAGAATTTATAGCAACTAATATAGAAATATATAATATAGAGCAACTAATATCCTCTCTGGTACAAGCAACAGCCAGTGAAATTGCAGGGCGCCAAATTCAAAACAACAGAAATCCCATAATTAAAATTCCTCAAACATACAAGTATTATCCACCATTTTAAACATAAACTTCTTGTAAATCCAACCACAGTGTCCGATTTCAAAAAGGCTTTACTGCGAAAGCACACCATGCGATTATGTTAGGTCAGCACCTAGTCACAGAAAACCATACAGCCATTTTCCAGCCAAAGAGAGGAGTCACACAAAGCAGAAATAGAGATCAAATTAATCACTAACCTTTGATGATCTTCATCAGATGGCACTCTTAGGACTTCATGTTACACAATACATGTATGATTTGTTCAWTAAGTCCATATTTATATCCAAAAATCTTAGAAGCCACAGAGCTCGTGAACTTTGTATGGTGAATAGGCTTTCAATGGAAAAACAAAACTTTCAAAATAATAGTACTTCCTGGTTGGATTTTCCTCTGGTTTTTGCCTGCCATATCAGTTCTGTTATACTCACAGGCATTATTTTAACAGTTTTGTAAACTTTAGAGTGTTTTCTATACAAATCTACTAATTATATGCATATCCTATCTTCTGGGCCTGAGTAGCAGGCAGTTTAATTTGGGCACGCTTTTCAGATTGATTTCATCACTACTTGTATTTGTGAGAGGTATTGACATGTTGAATGCACCGAGCTGTCTGTTTAAATGACTCGCACACAGCTCGGACACCCATGCATACCCCACAAGACATGCAACCAGAGGTCTCTTCACAGTCCCCAAGTCCAGAACAGATTATGGGAGGCACACAGTACTACRTAGAGCCATGACTACATGGAACTCTATTCCACATCAAGTAACTGATGCAAGCAGTAAACTCAGACTGAAAAAACAGATACAAATACATGTTATGGAAAAGCGGAGACTGTGAAGACACACACACACACACACACAGACATAACATGCACACTATATACACACATACACATGAATTTTGTGTTGTAGATAAGTGGTAGTAGAGTAGTAGCCTGAGGGCACACACTTAATGTGTTGTGAAATATATTGTAATGTTTGTAAAATTGTATAACTGCCTTAATGTTGCTGTACCCCAGAAAGAGTAGCTGCTGCCTTTGCAGGAACTAATGGGGGTCCATAATAAATACAAATACAAAAATACATAAGTGAGCCAAGGAGCCCGTGTTGGAGAGCAGAGATTTTGGGACCTGCTGCTTCCTTAAAGAGGGATGTCAAATGGATAAGCGCACTGGTCAATGGCTTGTGAAATGTGCAGAGGCTTTCTGATCAGCACCATTTCCTCCTCCTCTGCAATCTCTCCAGGGGATTGGACATGGCAATTTTCTGCCCTGCAGGGGTAGGCGTGCGTGGCTGGACTGATCCGCTCAAGGGGCGCCACAGGGGGGTTACTCTCCACACCCCAGAGGGACTATAGCATGGCCAATGTACCTACTGGTGAACATGTTACAGTATCTGTGTCATCGTAATGTGACAGTAGTATGTCTCCTGAGGGGTATAGGGTTCAGGGGTGTGCATCTGAGCATTCTTTAGAAAGCTATATCTGTACTGACCTGCCATAACAAATGATAGAATCATTTCATTTTCATACACAATATGAGGTTCATTTCTTGTTATCTCATTAGTCTTATGATAGTATTATAATAATTGAATTACAAGATCCTTAAAATTGTATTCATTGACTTCAGTAGCGCGTTTAACACCATCCAGCCACACATACTGGTGGATAAACTGGGGAATTTGGTGTCAACTCTACTGATCAAGTGGATTAATAATTTCCTTGTGAACCGTACTCAACAAGTGAAGTTTAACTCCACCATCTCTACATCTAGAACGGTGAATACAGGAGCCCCTCAACGTTGCGTACTTTCAGCGATACGGTACACACTGTACACAAATGATTGTCAAGCCTCTGACGCAGATGACACCGCTGTTGTGGGTTTCCTCCACCCAGACCAAGCCTCTCTTCAAGGTTTTGACAGAGAAACTGCCAAATTCGTCCAGTGGTGTGCAGATTACTTTCTTGAAATAAACGTTAAGAAAACAAAATACATTTTTTATTTCAGAAGAAATAAAACTCCACTACCCCCTACGAAGATCAGTGGGGAATCAGTCGATAGAGTGACCACATAGAAATACCTGGGATTCCAAATAGACAATAAACTGAAATTCAATGACTGTGCCTTTGCAAAGATAAAGAAATTGTAACAGATTTTTTTTCTTCTAATTACGCAAAATTAACTATTTTAATGTTGACCGCCATATCTATCAAATGTTCTATAAATCTGTCCTGCAGAGTGTGCTGTCCTTTGGTCTGATATGCGTGTTGAGGAAACATGCAAGTGCCAGACCAAGTCAAGCTTCAGTGGGAAGGATCATTTGGTATAGATTTAGAATCAGCCACCAACCTGTACACAAAACTCATCCTATTAAAACTTGAAAGCCAAACTCAGTCACAGCAGCAGCCAGACAAGGGGAAAGAGACTTCTTCAATAGAAAATCAAAACAGATAGATATGGGGACTCTTTTATTGCAACAGCCATTAGGCTGTATGATACATAGTCTGTTGGTCCCTCGAGTATACAGCATATTGCACTTTCACTTTAAATGTGTAGCTATAGCACTTTGAATGGTTTTGTGTAGTTTTCATGTTTTATGTATGTCTTTTTAAGCACATGACCAAATGAATTTCCCCCTGGTGGTATAATACAGTTGATCTGTATCTGAATGATATCTAATATTGTGGCCATAGGGCTTGTTTTCCCAATACTTCCTCTTTTATTTATGAGGACTCTTCTAATTGACCAGTCTGTCTGAATTAGACCTCTTTCTAACCCACCCCTTTCTCCTCCCTCCATCTCCCTCCCTCCATCTCTCTCCCCACATCTCTCCTCCCTCCATCTCTCTTTCCGTCCCTCCATCTCTCACCCCATCTCTCTTTCTCCCTCCATCTCTCTCCCCCATCTCTCTTTCCTCCCTCCATCTCTCTTCCCCATCTCTCCTCCCTCCATCTCTCTCCCCCATCTCTCCTCCTCCCTCCCCCCTGCCTCTCCCCTCCCTCCCTCCATCTCTCCTCCCTCTGTCTCTCTCCCCTATCTCTCTCTCCTCCCTCCATCTCTCCTCCCTCCATCTCGCCTTCTTTCACCTCTCCAGCTAGAAAAGAACAAGCTGTTTGGAGATCCATTATCACTCAAACGACATTAAAAGGGAATTCATTCCAGATTGCTGTGAGATGTGGGTACAAATCTATGGTGATTAAAATGTTGTTTTCTTCTGCCTTGTTCTTATTTCAGGCTCTTGTCTGTTTAGGGTGAGTCAGGTGATTAAATGTTACGTGACTGTTTGCTGAGTCTTTCATCATGTCCTTCCTGTTGGGGAGATAAGACTGAAACAAGATGGCTTTTGGCGTCTGGCTTTGGTTTGGGGGTTTATTTTTTTTGCCAAGTCAGAGCGAGCCAGCCAGGTGATTAAACATTGTATGAATTGCAGGGATCTCAGTGTCTCCCCTCTCTGTAGACTATAAGACTGAAACAAGGTGCGGATTTGGAACACAAGGCCATATTCTATTGTGCATTTTTCAGACACCGTAAGACTGGAATTTATGTGTGTGTGAGTATCTGTTCATGATGCATATGTAAGTGCTTCTGCAGGCATTCACAAAGTAGTTTATGTGAAAGGCATGTTAATGAAAGCTAGAAGAAGGGTGACATTATTATAGCCCAGCGAAAGTTGAATATGCTCTGAGAGTAATATATTCTCCTTTGTTTTGGGAATGCATTAATTCAGTCTGCCTGATGATCAAAGACCACACACACACACACCCACACACACACACACACACACACACACACACACACACACACACACACACACACACACACACACACACACACACACACACACACACACACACACACACACACACACAGCTGTCTAAGAATGGCAGGCATCTGCATTTGATGGCATTTATATGGGAGTTTGGGGAGGAATGAGAAAGATTAACAAGGCATTTGGTATTCATCGGCTTTTGATTAAGTGGGATGGTTTGAGCCATGTCTGAATCAAAGAGGAAAGCTTTAACTACCTGCCTGTTGAGGTCAAATTTTGACCCAGAATACATATATTTGCATGATTCTTTCTCTCGATTGGCTCGAGGGTACACCTTTTCGCCCTTGCCGTTTATTGCGTCTGAATGAGAGGATATGTGCGTGTCCACTGACAAGTGACCCACATACACTACATTAACTCTAGTAGGGGACAGGATGAGAGCACACACATCTTAATGCCCAGACCACTAATCTCTCTCTCACTCTCTGTCTCTCTCTTCTATCTCTTGTCTCTCTATCTCGCTTCTCTCTCACTCTCTGTCTCTCTGCTCTCTCACTCTCTGTCTCTCTGTCTCTCACTCTCTGTCCTCTCTCTCTACATCCTGCTCTCTCGTCTCTATCTCTCTGTCTCTCTCTCTACCTCTCTCTCTCTCTATCTCTCTTGTCTCTATGTATCTCTCTGTCTCTGTCTCTGTCCTCTGTGTCTGGTCTGATGCTGTCTGATCTGTTCTGTCTGCTGTCTGTCGGCTGTCCGTCTGTCTGTCCTCTCTCTCACTTCTCTTTCTATCTCTCCTATGCTCTATGTCTCTCTCTATCCTCTAATCTCTGTCTCTCTCTCTCTCTCTCTCTCTATCTCTCTCTCTCTCCTCTCTCTCTCTCTCTCTCTCTCTCTCTCTCTCTCTCTTGCTCTCTTCTCTCTCTCTCTCTCTCTCTCTCTCTGTGTCTCTCTCTGCTCTCGTCTGTCTCTGTCTCTGTCTCTCTCTCTCTCTCTCTCTCTCTCTCTCTCTCTCCTCTCGCTCTCTCCTCTCTCTCTCTCTCTCTCTTCTCTCTACTCTCTCCTCTCTCGGCTCTTCTGTCTGTGTCTGTCGTCTGCGTCTCCTCTCTCTCTCTCTCTCTGTCTCTCTCTGTCTCTCTAAACCACACACATCTTAATGCCCAGACCACTAACCTCTCTCTCTCTCTATTTTCCACCCCTCTTTTTCTGTTTCTGTCTCTATCTGTGTACGTTGTTATACCGTGGCCTTGTTTTCACCTCCTGTCTATTACCAACTACGAGGGTTGTGTTTCTCTCAGTGGACACCCTCTTCCATCACTTTGACCACTTAGRGACCTGGGCCCGTATCCACAAAGCATCTCAGAGTAGGAGTGCTGATCTATGATCAGGTCCCAACCTGTCCATGTAATAGTATTCATTATGATCTAAAATGCAAAACTGATCCTAGATCAGCACTCTTTGTGGATGCGGGTCCTGATATCCTCTTTGTATGTCAGTTTGTAAGAGCCTCTGAGTGGCTCTGGCACTTTGTCTATCTGGTGTCGCCCTTGAATGCTAACATTACCTGCAGATTGATGTTTACCGGAGGCCTTGCAGACAGAGTTTAGCACCCTTTCTGAGTTGAAGGACCTCTGGAACTGATTAGTCAAACAGAATAGATGTGTGTGAGAGAGAGAGGGATTTATACTGCATTCTCTGGGGGTTTTGGAAGGRAAAAGTTAGAAATGTCCCTGTGAGTTTTCTCAAACCCGTGTTTCTTGTCTGAGTTGAACAATCCAACAGCAACATCTATGACCTCTTCAACGCTTCATTAGAAGAAARCAACCGAAGCAGAAAGGACTAGTAAAACAGGAGTACAGCAGAAAAGGTCAACCTCCATTCAGCCTGCCCAGAAAACTTCTTAGGCATCTATTCCTCCCATTTTTAAGTCCCTGGGAATTGACCACTTTTCTCTTGGAAGGGACAGGCACTACTCAAACAGAGCTTTATCTACACTGAACAAAAATATAAATGCAGCATGTAAAGTGTTTCATGAGCTGAAGTAAAATATCGAATACATTTTCCATACGCACAAAAAGCTTATTTCTCTCAAATGTTGTGCACAAATTTGTTTAYGKCCCTGTTAGTGAGTATTTCTCCTTGCCAAGATAATCCATCCACCTGACAGGTGTGGCATATCAAGAAGCCACTCTAAAATATGCAGTTTTGTCACACAACACAATGCCACAGATGTCTCAAGTTTCGAGGGAGCCTGCAATTGGCATGCTGACTGTAAGAATGTCCACCAGATCAGTTGGCAGATAATTTAATGTTAATTTATTTACCATAAGCCGCCTCCAATGTCGTTTTAGAGAATTTGTCAGTACGTCCAACATTGTGAACAGAGTCCCYATGGTGGCGGTTGGGYTATGGTATGAACAGGCATAAGCTACGGACAACGAACACAAATGCATTTTATCAATGGCAATTTGAATGCACATAGATACCGTGACAAGGCCCATTATCGTGCCATTCATCCGCCGCCATCCCCTCATGTTTCAGCATGATAATACACAGCCCCATGTTGCAAGGATCTGTACACAATTCCTGGAAGCTGAGAATGTCCTAGTTCTTCCATGGCCTGTATACTCAYCAGACGTGTCACCCATTGAGCATGTTTGGGATGCTCTGGATCGACTTGTACAACAGTGTGTTCCAGTTCCCTCCAATATCCAGAAACTTTGCACCGCCATTGAAGAGGAGTGGGACAACATTCCACAGGCCACAATCAACAGCCTGATCAACTCTATGCGAAGGAGATGTGTCGAGCTGCATAAGGCAAATGGTGGTCARTATCTGTGACCAACAGATGCATATCTGTATTCCCAGTCATGTGAAATCCATAGATCAGGGCCTAATGAATTTATTTCAATTGGCTGATTTCCTTATATGAACTGTAACTCTTTAAATAAAATCTTTGAAATTGTTGCTTGTTGCGTTTATACTTTTCTTCAGTATAGTTCCGGGCTGTTCCATGTCAGTCCTGGAGGGCCAAAACCCTTCTGGTTTTCATCCTCTCATTCTAATCAGGGACTKATTCAGACCTGGGACACCAGGTGAGTGCAATTAACCAGCAGGTAGAAACAAAAAGCAGAAGTGTTTCGGCCCTCCAGGACAGACATTGAACAGCCTTGATCTAGTTAGTGTGAGCCGGGAGACGAGGAGTAGGAAGAGATGGGAGCCTGTACGTGGATGGGCCAGCCATTTACAAGCTGCCTCCTGGAATGCCTTTCTCACTCACTCACCCTCTTCTTCTTTGTCTCCATGTGGAGTGAAAGGGAGGAGAATGAGATAGAGAATTTCACCTAGAAAAACCCCTTACCTCCTCAGGGAAGACAGAAACATAYGTAATGGGCAGATTTGGGGAAATGGCTCCAAGAGGTTTGCCACTTCTACAGTGTCAAGTGCCTTTATACACTAGCACTCCTAAGTGGTTTTCTTACTATTCTGTTTGGAGGTGCTTTATAATGTCAAAGCTGAAGACTGCAGTGTTAGCCCACCCTCAGGCTTTTTCCAGTGGACAATGCCCCTACTTCAGATCGACGAATKGAGCTGAATGTCTCTCAAATTCTCCTCGGGTCAGAAAAAAGAGTTCAAGTCCTCTCCTGTTAGTTCATGCTCGTAAAACTGTTTCTACTAAATAGCTCAGCAATCTCCCTCAAGTTCTTTCTCCTCTCTAATCTCTCTCCTGCTCTACTCCCTTGTGCTTTCTACTTTAGCTGTTTCATTTAGGAGCGGTGCCAAGGRGCTCTACTCTCCAGGATAACTTTATCACTTACTCATACTCTTTAATGCTACTCGTCTTGAAGGTGTCATTTCAATAAAATACCTATTCATGTGGATTGAAATTAAGTGGACAAATATGTGTGGCCGTGCGGCTGTGGGGAGAATTACGGCCCTCTGGAGCTATCCTCCAGGATGATAAATCAGTCTTAATGATCCCTTTTAAACAGATGATTGTTTCAGCCTTCAGAGACACAGACAGGGTAGGGTTTTCTCTGTCCTCCTGCTTTTCCTGCTCCCAGCAACAGACTGGGCACAGGAAGGAAGCCCTGTTAGAGACGGCAGTACATTCTGAACTACGTTCTAGAAAAATCTGTGCCTAGTTACATATCACTGTTTTAAGTAACTTTCTTCAATTATGCAGTGATTACAATCTTTTCATGTTTTTTGGGGAGGGGGCGTGAGTATTTGTGTTTGATGTAATTGCATGCTGGCTCATGGATTTGGCCGGTCAGTGCTTGGGGAAATGAGGAGCGTCGATTAACCAGTCGTTTCCTGAAGGAAATGTCTCAGCTGAGCAAACGTGTGTGTGTTCAGCAGTCAGGATCAAAGGTCCATGTTACACACCAGGTCACACACACATGAGCTGTCTCCATGGAGAAAAGGTGCTTACAGGAGTCATGTTACATGAATCTGTCCATTTCCTTAACTCAAAAGATTATCATGAATGCAAAGTAAAAACGACATTAGSATGATTGGGGGGTGCACACAGCTGAAAATAGATACTATTCTGTACTTTTGGCAAAACTGTGTTAGTAACACTGACATGTGGATGGATTGTGAGATGTATTTTCTTCAGTAGAAGTGACATTCAAATGAGCTGCTTGTTGGAAACCCCTAAGACAGCTGGAATTGCGAGGTTCTGTCAGGTTCCTCTAGCATCTGTTTCTCTCTGACGCTCCAAATGGAAACACATCATCATGGCCACTAATTGTTGTCTCAGCTCTCTTAATTGATAGCATTGTGCTAGCAGACGTCACGCTCTAATAAGAACCTCCTGGATGTTGCACTTTGTTCTATTAGAGTTGGCTCTTTACGGGGAACCCATTTCCTTTTTCAGAGAGCTGGGGAATGTATCATTTCCTGACGCCCCCAAACACAAAACAAACATGGGAGGCCCTACCCTGTAATTATGCTCTATGCTTCAGCAGCTAAACTTATTATCAGTGGGGCCGATGGAAGGGGAGGGGTGTGTGTGTGTGTGTGTGTGTGTGTGTGTGTGTGTGTGTGTGTGTATTGTAATTGGCATTTTGATAATGGTTCATTGTTTTGATGGGTCACCTTAATTAAAGACCACTTGGGTGGTAGGACATCTCACACATTGTACTCCCATCATCTTTAGAGGCTTGGTGTTAGCAAAGCTTTCATTCCTTTATCCCCCTTCCAGGTTTTACTCTTTAAGTGCCTCTTTCCTCCTTTCTCTCTTCTCCTCTCGGTCTTTTTTCTCTTACTCTCTTTCTCGCTTCTCTCTCTCTCTCGGTCTTTCTCTCATCTCTTCCTCCCTTTTCTCTCTTCTCTCTCTCTCAGCTTTACTCTCCTGGTTCTTTCTCCTTTCTCTCCCTCCTCTCTCTTCTGTCTTGGCTCTTTCATCTCCTTTAAGATTCAATTCAATCTTGCTTTATTGGCATCGACGTAACACATTGATCGTATTGCCAAAGCTACTTTGGATCTTTACAATAGGAAAATAATGAGAACTCACAATTGGGACAACAGTAACAAAAACCAGGGTCAAAATAACCGATACATTGACAATAACAATAGCATGACAGTAGAGTACTTGCAGGTCTGATGTGGTCTGTAGACCACTGTCCGCTCATCTTATGGCAGGCAGCAAATGTAGCTGCGCTGCCAAACCACAGTTTCTCGCATCCTTCCCAACAGGATCAGTGCCTGAACTCTCATCAGAGAGCGTCGTTTGAAACCTTGAATACCGGGTTTCAAATTGGGGAAATTACACTCTCTAATTGTTTATATTTTGACATTTTGTCAGAAGATGCACGCTCCGTCTCAGGTTCTGCTGCTTTGTGCAGTGGGTTGCACAGCCCTTCCTCTACAGGGAGACAGGTTTTCCTGTGTCTACCCTTCTCAATGGCAAGGCTGTGCTCACTGAGCCTGTACTTTGTCAAGGTTTTCTAAGGTTTTGATCAGTAACCTTGGTCAAATAGTTTAGCCCAGTGTAGTGACAGTTAGTAACAGGTTTGTAGAACTCAGCCCCAGGACCAGCTGGATGAGGGACTTTTCTTGCTCAGCTCTTGGCATTGCAGGGCTTGTAATGATATGAGAGGGGGTCACTGGTCCCTTTCTCTCTCTCCTCTCTCTTTAGTCTTGCTCTCTCTTTCTGCCCTTTTCCTCTCTCTCTCCTCTCTCTCTCTCTCTCTCTCTCTCTCTCTCTCTCGGTCTTTTGCTTCTTTCTCGCTCTCTCTCTCTCTCTCTCTCGGTCTTGCTCTCTTTCTCGCTCTCTCCTCTCTCTCTCTCTCGTCGTCTTGTCTCCTCTCTCTCTCTTCTCTCATCTCTCTCTCTTCTCTCTCTCTTCTCGGTCTTGCTCTCTTTCTCCTCTCTCTCTCTCTCTCGGTCTTCTCTCTTTCTCCGCTTTCTTCTCTCTCTCGGTCCTCATCTCTCATCTGGTCTCTCCTCTCACTTTTGGCTCTCTTGCCTCTCTCTCTCCTTGCTTTTTTCCTCTTTTCTTCTGGCTCTCCTCCCTTTTCCTCCCACTTTAACTTTTCGGGTTTCATTTTTTGTGGAGCACGCAAGCTCTGCCCTTCAACTTCATC
>NC_036865.1:21346512-21347582 GCF_002910315.2 Salvelinus sp. IW2-2015 | reverse complement strand
TCTCTCTCTCTCTCTCTTGCTCTCTTGCTCTCTCTCTCTCTCTTGCTCTCTTTCTCTCTTTCTCTCTCGCTCTCTCTCCTTTCTCACTTTAATTTCGTTCATCTATTTTGTGAAGAAAGCAGCCTATGCATTTCATATAAAGGCCCTGTAGAAGCGTCTCCATGTCTACTGTGATCAAGGAGCATTCATGAGACCAAAATATGGGAGCAGGGGAGAGGTGAGAATGCCAGAAAATAAGAGCTGTACTGCAGGATAGTATATCTCAGGTAGAGCACTCAACATTGCCACCATGTCTTTAGGGAGAACGAGGTGAGTTCTCTGGAGTGAGACCACACTGCTGCCCTGTACAGGCTACTCTCAGGGAGCTCTACCCACGGCACTTCAGAGTACTATAGAGAGGACAGGCACCCTGACTAAACCCTGCACCCCTCTATCCACTTTAATCTCATCCTATTGACAAACCTTTGGTGCGTTCCGACTGAAACACAATGACTTGTCTGGGTGTAATTGGTAGTGTAGAGTAGGGTGTAAGGGTGCTGGTGCTGTAACCCAGCCTATGTAAGAGGAGGCTGCTCTGCTATTGTCTGTCGACAGGACATTGATCTGGATGACCAGAGGTCAAGCCTTCTTCCCTGTTGCCGGTAAACAACCACATCTGTCTCCTCTCATCTCGGGTCCTCCCCAGACCAGAGCAGACACCAGGAGTAAACACAGTCCAACCCTGACCCCTGTGGTCACCTGACACCTCCCTCTCTGGTGTGGTACCGGGGTCAAACCTGCTGCTTGATATTGTAGTTCAGTAAAGCTCCGTCTGACAGCCACTGGCAGCCAGCACCACAGAGACCCTATAACAAAAACATCTCAGGTGCATATAGACTTTGTTTGAATAGAGTTGCTGCCCTCAAGGTCAACTGTAGACTATGGACTCCTCTTCATCTCTCCCATCGACTCCTCTTCATCTCTCCCATCGACTCCTCTTYATCATCATTGTTTCCTCTCTTGTTCTCCTGTAAGCCCCGTGCTGTGCTTCTGTTCTGTGTTTGAGAGCTGTGCGTAGCAGCAAGGCACCG
>NC_036865.1:21309726-21345717 GCF_002910315.2 Salvelinus sp. IW2-2015 | reverse complement strand
AGCTTTGGGCTATACAGTTTATTTACACACAGCTTTGGGCTATACAGTTTATTTACACACAGCTTTGGGCTATACAGTTTATTTACACACAGCTTGCCTCCTTGGCAGGGACATGTTTGAGACCCTCTCCTAGGAGAAGGTGAGGCTGGTATCTTGAGCCACGCCCTAAGCTACTTGGTAGTCAGGAGGTGTGAGCTGTGAGGAGAGTATGGCTTAATGGAAAGAAATGACTGGTCCTCTCTAGCCACACCCCCCAGGGTCTGTCCCTCAACAAGCCGAAGTGAAATGGATGTGGCGGCTAGGAGGAAAATACCTCCCCTGCACCTAGCGTCCCCTCCAACCATCCATCTCCGTTACTCGGGCTTCAGGTTGAGCTCTAGGGCTTGTCTGTCAGGCAACTCCCCCATGTGTGAGGCCCTCATCTGGGGGAGGTGGGAGCAGGGTGGGAGCGGGTCCATCCACTGGACATCCAGCCTAACTGAAATAGATGTCCAGTCAGTGACTCACCAGTGCCTGGATATGGGCTGCCTACAGACCTATCTTAGTAGCTGGTGAATGCTGCTGTCCATTTCCATACTGGATCCATGCACAGGTCTAACATTTTGCATATTGTCTGTGTGTGTATTTTAGGGTTCACAAAATCTGTTTCATTTTTCAAAAAATGACTTTGAATTAATTACAGGGCAACAGCAAAACATAACAAGCTAACTTTTATCCGAACACAGGCGGGGCAATGTTCTCATAGAAACAGTGGAACCATGTGGTGTGTGGAAATCTGACGCACCCCTTTGTGATGGGATTTGGGAGTGTTTATTGATTGACATGACTGACATGCTCCTTCCTTCCTCTCTCTCTGTGCAGGGTGTGCCCAAGCCTATAGCAGTGGAGCCATGTTGGGGGAGCAGGGCCGGCGTACTGACCGTCCTCRTGTGTCTGCCCAGAGTCCCTTCAGGAATACCCCCTCCTGGCCAGTCTGGTAAGCACCTGTCTCCTCTCCACTTAGTGTCTGGCCTCTAGACCAGCCCTTCTCCCAGATCTACCACATGCTTCAKATACCACTATTTCCCTCTACCATTCCAGATATATACTGAGTATACCAAACATAAGGAACATCTTCTGAATATTGAGTTGCACCCTTTTTGCCCTCARAACAGCCTCAATTTGTCGGGGCAAGGTGYCGAAAGCGTTCCACGAGGATACTGGCCCATGTTGACTCCAATGCCTCCCACAGTTGTGTCAAGTTGGCTGGATGTCTTTAGGGTGGTGGACTATTCTTGATACACACGGGAAACTGTTGAGCGTGAAAAACCCAGCAGTGTTGCAGTTCTTGACACAAACGGATGCGCCTGGCACCTACTACCATACAAAGGCACTTAAATATTTTGTMTTGCCTATTCACTCTCTGAATGGCACACATACACTATCCATGTTTCAATTATCTAAAGGCTTAAAAATCCTTCTTTAACCTGTCTCCTCCCCTTCATCTACACTGATTGAAGTGGATTTAACAAGTGACATCAATAAGGGATCATAGCTTTCACCTGGTCAGTCTATGTCATGGAACGAGCAGGTGTTCCTAATGTTTTGTCCACTCAGTGTAGAACAAAAGAGAAAAAGTTTAATTTAGAAAATACTTCCTTCTACTATCTATCTGTCTTTATCTCTGTCTCTCTCTGTCTCTCTCTGTCTCTCTCTGTCTCTCTCTGTCTCCCTGCCTTCTTGCTTCAACCCTCTCTCCTCACCTCCACCTTGCCCAGACAGCTGCTGACTGAAGCATGACAGCATAGAGAGGTGAAAACTCTCCTCTCCTCACCCAACCTCCCTTACCTATCCTCTTTCTCTGTTAGATCTCAGCCCCACCTCCTCTACAACCCAATCTCTGCCAGACTGTCTTCATCTCCTTCAGGCAGTTACATTTGGAAACCTGTGTACCATCTGTGTTTGACGGACACAGATCTACCAGCTATTCGGGGCTTTGATTTGAGAGAGAGAAGGAAACTTGTTATACCGGGAGGAATTATCTGTTGGATCGATTGTTCCCTCCAATAGGTTTTCCAGCAGAGCCCAGATGACCTCCTGTTTCTCCTAAGAGGATACGTGATATTTCAGAGGTGCTGAATATGCCGCTGTGCTGTGGATAGATGAATAGGGAGATGACCATTTGAATGGCACACAGTGTCACAGAGATGAGCTAGGGACTGCTTTAGAACTTGTATCACTGACAGCACCCAGCTAAATATGTCTTTCCCTCGGTCACTCTTTCCCCTTAAACACACAAGCACACATTATCTCTCTCTCTCTCTCTCTCTCACTCACTCTCTCACTCACTCACTCACTCACTCTATCACTCACTCTATCACTCACCCTATCACTCACTCTCACTCTAACACTCACTATATCACTCACTCTATAACTCGCTATCACTCTCTATCATTCACTCACTATATCACTCACTATATCACTCACTATATCTCTCACTCACTCACTATATCTCACTATCTCTCACTCACTCTTCCTCTCTCTCTGCCTCTCGCTTTCTCTGTTTCTCTGTTTCTCTCTTTCTCACTTATTTTATTCCTCTCCTTTTTCTCTCCTGTTTCCCCTGAAGCCCAGGTCTTTCTGAGAGAGTGCTGTCAGCTCATCATGCAGGTATAATAAACTAGCTGAAATACGAGCAGGTGTTAAAGTGACTGCAGCAGGAAGCCTGTAAAAGACGGTAGAAGTTAAGCACTTTGCAAGGCAGCAGGTTATCATGCTGGGAAAAGCTGCTTATATTACATTTAGAGGAGCCTAAAAGCCACCAGTACTGGGAAAATAGTAGCAGCTTATAAGTTCAGCCAGTAAGTGCAGGCTACGATACTGGCTACTGCTGCTGGGTAAATGCATACTGTACAGTCAGTCCCTTGAGGATTTCAGAGTTTTTTGTGATAGTTGCGGCCAAAAATGCTTGATTTTGATTTTGCTGCGGTAATTCTGACATTTTGCATGTCAATTAGCGATTTTTATAAAAAAWWTYAAGAAATGTGGGACGAGTGAAAAGTTTGTTGACGTGGGGCTTGATTGAACCATTTCATGCAGTCAAAGTGCGGTGATTGGTTAACATTGCTAGCCCTCTTTTTGTAGTGCAGTGGTCGGACAGTTTTATGCGGTAATATTGGGGTGATTAAGAATTTGATATGCATATCATACATGGAACTATWGTAATGGAAGTGTTACTCTGCAGTAAGTCCTGGAGCAGTGCTGTGAAACCAGGAAGAGGGAGGGCATTGGAATGCCTCAGGGGCTTTATGGGACACTCGGGGTGTAAACTGGAAATGGCTATTTAGCTGGTCCCATCTGATGTGGGCAGACTGGTCAGGGATAGATGCCTACACCAGTTAGTATGTGAGTGTGGGTGTGTGTGGGTGGGTGGGTGTGTGTTTGTGCATAGGTGTGTTTTTCAGTTTGTGTTTGATGTGTCAGTGTGATGTGTCAGTGTGTGATACATTAACTACCTTGTCATGTGCCCAGGAACCATCACTCTCCTCTGAATATTCCAAAATACTAGACACATTTAAAAGTGCAAATATAGTCAGATGTTAACCCAGTAACATCCTAACTTCAAAGACTAACGACATAGCCCCAGTCTGGTTAATGTGGAGAGGATTATTCTGTGATGTAGAAAATAGTCAGAATTGTCACACTGTGTTACCACTTAGAAACATGTATAGTATGCATGATGATGCTGGACAATACAGTTTTGTGTAGATTAGTTTTTCCCTGAGTACTACGCTTTCATGTGTGTGTCGCTGGAAGTTCTGGGAGGTATGTGAGGAAAGGTTCAGAGAAGATCAGAGAGATCGCTAGGAATGCAAACGCACACTAACAGAGAGAAAGAAAGAGAATGGTAGATAAAGTCCTCTGAATGAAACAGACTATTTCACCCTCCTTCCCTTGCTTTATTTTCTCTCTCTCTCTTCTCTCTTCTCTCTTCTCTCTCTCGCTCGCTCTCTCTCGCTCTCCTTTTTCTCGCTCTCTCTCGCGCGCGCTCTTTCTCGCTCTCTCTCTCTCTCTTTCTCTCTCTCTCTCTCTGGAGAGGCCCTTCTAGGATCAGAGCTGTTCCACCATTGATCTGAGTGTGTGTGGAAGTGAAGTCACTTTAGGCGTGCTCAGCCCGTTCCCAGCATTCTCTGTGGACTCACTTCAAGAGGAATGTTTCATGAGCACAAGTTATTTTTACCTCTCTTTGTTTTTTCGTCTGCTCTCTCGTCGTTCCTTCCCCTAGTAGCGTCACCATTATCTGACCCCCTTCCTAGAAGCGGGGAAGAGGAATGTATACAATTGTTTGTGCAGTGAAAGGCATCCCCTGCATGCAGTCCTTGTTTTAATATTTAACGGCGGCAGTTTCAAACTGAGTCTCCTCTCTCTCCTTATGTGGCGGTTCAGAACTCCATAGTAATCCGCCTCTTAGAATCTTAACGCTTTTTCTGATTTTGGGAAGTGTGTGGATGTTGGGGTGCTGGGGTTTTTGTGCCAGGTAGAGCAGCTCTATCTGGTCCAGTGCTCTAACACATTGTTCTGTAATGCTGCTAACAGCAGAGCTGAGGCTCCCAGGATAGCACAGGTGGATAACGGGTTCATCTTCATAGGAAAAGGCACATACCGACAATATCCATACATAACACCAGGGAGGAAATGTCACCTTTCAACTGTAGTTTCCCCATCTGCTATAAGTAGTATACGTTTTTGTTGTATAGGTTGTTATCTGGTATAGACAATCTGCCTGCATGTACACAAACATACCCACAAACACCCTCCTCTCCACAGGCCTGTCTCTAAGTCCACTTCTCTAAGCCCTTGTGTGTCACTGCTTGAAAGTGCTCTGCTGAGAAGACCAGGAGCAGCTCCATCCCTCCACCAACACACACACACTCCCTTGCGCACACAATCACACCCTTCTTATTCTGCCTAAGTCAGTGTAGGGGTGGCTCTAACCAGGCCTAATAATTCATTCAGACTAATAGTTGAGTGGGGAGTTATTGTAGGAATGTGCTAACTTTGATTCCAACCTACTGGAACTAGCTGCTTAGTGAGGAACTCCCCCTGAATGTAGGGAAGTTGGTTTTAACATAAAAAAATGTCTGAGGAAGGGTGTGTACTTTTAAAAGTCAGTCTTCTCAGACAGACTTACAGCTGGTGCTGGATTGGCACATGGATAAAATATCCGACAGACAGACATGCTCCAATTTGCTGAAGGGACAGAGACTGACAGATAGACAAATGGATGGACATCTGTTTATCTACCTCTAGTTTCCCTGCTACTTCTCATCCTTCCATCATGTCTACCTCCTCCTCCATTGTTGTGGGCCCCTAATGGATGAGAACTAGGTCAAGACAGGGAAGGAGCCATCTGCCTGCCAGATACCAGCATGTTCTCAGGGGTTTAAACATAGTCTCAATACAAACACAGCAATCCCCTTCTCATCAACGATAATCTGCCTATTCAGGAGGAGAGGTGGACCAACCATGACAGAGAGAGTAGGAGAGAAAGGAAGAGTGGGAGAGGGAGAGAGAGAGCAGGATGGAGGTGTGAAGGAGATCTATTGAACAAGTGCGGTCTGAGGTAAGAGTCTGTGGTGGCGCCCTCATCACCCAGAGACTAGCGATTTGCATTTAGCTGTGGTGTCTGTAGAGACATGTTTTCCAGTCCCAGGTAACCCGCTGGTTGATAAATCCCTTGGCGTTCCCCAAGCCAGCGGAGGAAAATGAAGAAAAAACACAATCAGGGCCCAGTTATCTCTCCTGTTCTGCTCCATCTCTCTATCTCTCTCTCCGCCGTGCTGCTCCCAATGTTGCCCCGTTCCCCATCACAGCCTCGTGGTCCGGTGGCCTGGGCTTTTCCTGAGCGCATTAARCTAACGTGCTGCTGAGTGTGTTGAGGAAAGATTAAGCACACAAAATAAAGATATGAGTTAAACATTTTTCCTTAATCCCTTTTTCTTTTGGAATGATGTCACCATTATTGGGAATGTACGGGAATGCTAGTGTATGGTGTTCTGTTTTCAGGCAGAGTGTCTATGAACATCCAGCCTTTGGGCTCTCTTTCTCTCTCTGGCCTACAGTGCAGGCTGGGTCCACTACAGTGTTGTTCTGAGGGTACCAGAAGCATCATCTTGTCTGTGACCATTCCCCCTGTGTGGGTGTGAGTGGAGAGCTGGCTGACAGTGATGTGGGAACCAGAGCAGATTGACCCAGAGTGGATCCTCTATGTAAACYTTTCATTGACTTCCAGTCTAAGATAGTATCTACCCTGAAATGTTTGGTGATGGGGTTTTAAAGGACTATTAATAAGTAGATTTATTTAACATATGAAAAAACAGTATGCAWTAAATTCCGTTACTATAGGAACTGCCTTTGGGATGAAGCTGGCACATCTGGTCTATGTTGTCAACCACATTTTACACATTGTCAGGTGAAGATATCAACCTAGGACAAGGTTTCAACAAGGATTCTCACTCTCCTGTTTGTTTTAATTTTCTGTGCATTTGGGGTCCCTTCCTGTTCGGAAGCACTTTGTACATTAATGGTCCAGGAACCTCACCTGACAAAACAATCCCATTTATAGGTTTCATTAGCAGGGAACGCCCTTCACCTCCACTCATCTGTATCCTGATTTGATTATGTTGTCCAATTAATTGAATTTGAGATGGGTATCTCATGTTATCCAGAAACCATTGGCTTTAAATAGTACTCTGTCATGACCAAAAAGCTATTTTGTAATTAGCGTTCATCTTCGGTTGAGTTACCTCAACTGGCATCTAGAAAGACAACTTTTTCATGAAATGTTTTTAGTTTTTGATAAAAATAAAAGTCGTTTTTTTATTTTTTTTATTTGAAGTGTGTAAAGTTTGTCTTTCAAGGGTTACACATGGTGGTGGTTTCTATCCAAGAGTAGTGGTGGCTTTCAATCTCATGCTGTTCAAGGTCAGACATATTAGCTGCAGTGTTACATGTAGTGATTGCTATAGAAAAGTGTCAGGTAACTGTGTTGGAAGGATCAGGATTTGGAGTGAAGGGGCTGACAGGTAATCTGGTCTAGGATGGTCCCACCGACCAGACACGTCAGACTGTAGACTAGAGTGTCGGCCCAGGCTCTTTGCTCTCCTCCACCCCCGTCTTCATCCCTCCATCCATCCCTGTTTAAGTCGTACATCTTGTTTTATAATCAATGCTGAAGGCCTGCCTTCTGTCCGTGGCAGCGGGCAGCAAAAGACGGTGGAAAAGGGCACTGAAGCGATTTTTGCGATGAAGGGCGCACTGTGGCTGGACCAGACAGACACACACACACACACACACACACACAATTGGTTTTCCATCTGCAATAACCCAGGAATCACTGGTGTGTGAAATGCTTAAGCATGTTGTGTCCAAATTGGTGAGCTTTTCCTTGTTTTTCTGTTTCGTTTTTTTGGCTGCATACAAGACGATTTAGTCCCTGTCCTAATGAGTATACTAGTCAAGCCTACTGCTGTACAGAGGGCAAGCCATGCTGAAAATCCATATGAATTACAGCATGCCAACAGAACGCAGGAACATCTGCTGTCATTGTGTTCTCTACTTGTCTGCCTTTTGGAGAAAATAGCTGACCAATCAGATTGTTGTATTGAGAGAAATAACAGCCTAGAGCAGCCCAGAGGGGTGTAGAGCTATGCTTCAGTGACCTGTAGGCCGTCGTTGCATCCTGCTGAACTCTGATATGTGAGGGCTTGGACTAGAGTTGGGGAGGTGGTGCTAGGGAGTTGGGAATGGATTTAAGCTGGCGGGAGGCAGTGAGCTCATTACTGGTCACTGTGTTTTACCTGCCACGCTGCTGAGTCTGTTTACTTTGAAGCTCACCTTACTTTTTCTGTCTCCCTCCCTCCTCCCTGTAGGCATTGCCATCGCCAGTGCCCTGATCGACACCTCACAGCAGAAACCTGGAGACTTCAGAGACAAGTACCATGGCCTGAAGAACCGTAAACCGCATGCAGTAACGCATCAGGGGACCTGTGTTTGAACCGCCTGACCGAAAGGGGAGCCTGAAAACACCTGAAAGGACCGCAAACGCTTCTGTTTTCTGACAAGTTCTTGCTCTCTTTTTACCCGTCTCTCAACAGCACGGCGTGCTGAAGTGAACCTGATGATAACGGAAGCCCTTTATTGTGACGTTGAGTGTCCGCTTCGTGTGCCTCCTCACCTCCACACTCTGTAATGGAGTTTATCCAGAGTGACTTGTCTGCTCCCTGGTTGGGTCTCTGCCCAGCCCAGCTGGGGGGTTCTGCACATCCCATTGGCTCTCAGCCAGGAAGTTTCTAGTCTGCACTTCCTCCCTGTGGATACATCTCCTTAAGAGTTTAGGAGGAGCAGGTCGCCACTTGAGGTTTGACTGTCATGTGACGTGAGTCTGAAAGAACAATGCCAAGGGCCTCTTGCAGATGAGATATGTGCTCATTTTGATACAAAGACATTAGAGAGAAAAAAGCTCCCTCGTGTTTTCTGTTGTGTTTTCTTTTAATGTATGGTCTGCCCAAATTCAATCCATGCTAAATAAACAGAGCAGCATATGGGTCTAGAATAACTTGACTTGACTATATGATGGCCTCACTCTGAGTTAGAATATCCTGTGCTGAAAGACRGTTCTGAGTTCCTCACAGTATGCACCAAGAGCCTTGACTTAGCCTACCAGCAGTAGAGTATGTCACGGGCCAATGAAGAAGTTGGATGCAAAGAACAGCAAAAAAAGAAAGAAAACTTGTATATCAGAAACGAAACCTGCCTGTGTTTATTATGTTAAGGTCATTGTCAAAGCGCAATGGCATGACATGTATTCTGGCATTCAAATGCATGTCCTTTCCATGTTTCATAGCTGTGATGTTTCAACATATTTCTCATTATCCGTCAACACATATCCTTTATACATATCAAGGTTTATTTAATTATAGATTTAGAATATAAAATACTATTTTAATTACTACTCATATTGTTTTATTTTGCCATCTTTTATTGTGAATGATTGTGTTTCTAATGAAATGATGAAGACAATACGATCATAAAAGGTACTTAGTTCTAATGTTTTCTTGTACAGTATGTTAATAATTAAAATWATTAAAAAATARAAATATTAATTTAACCTAAATCCAGGTCCATTAATTTGTTTTACACACTTACTCAGCTTCAATCATGCAAATCGATTCAGCCTATAACATTCTCAGGCCCTGTTCCAAAATGCTACATTCATTTCCTTTCCTACTCTCTGGGATTACTTCAAGGAAGAGAGGAAGGAAGCATGAATTTTTTCAAAGTATCGAAAGATAACCTCTGTCAGGGTGTGGGTCCTGTGGTTCCTTCATCCCACAGTATCATATGAAGAAATCTTTTTTTGTTTCCATTTTTATATTTCTTTTACTTATTTTTGGCATTTGGACAGTTTGACTGTTTTCTCTGTATCACTTTGAAGTTCATTGTGTTTACACTTTTATCCGAAGCATCCCATGTTCTGTCGCATTTTGTTCTGTCTTGTAAATCATTGTAAACGTAACCTAATAAATGGTTTACGCTTTTAAATGTACATAAGAAATGTATAAATGTGAGAAACCTGATGTTTTCCGTTTAGGTGAATACTACATGTAATGTATCTTACACCGATCTGTTGAAATGTGTATGAATGAAGAGCTGCTCACCTCATTATTTTCTTCATATGGGCATATTGTGTAAAGTTACAAATAAACATTTTGATGCTTCTTCATACTGTAATTTCGAAATCGCTCCTTCGTATTTTGTTGTCTCAAGCTTWATTGATTTGATGCTCAGGATGTCAATATGATTGATTTACAAGCAGAGAGTACATAAAGAAACTGACATCGGACACCTTGATAGATCCAGCTGAATGATGTCTTGGTTTGATCGCTCAGTTGAACGTGTGTTGATTTTGAATGTTTCTTAAGACTAGTTATATTTCCTCAAACACTTACATTGAATGTCTAATGTTTGTGTGCTTGAATAGTCAGCGAATAGTGAAGACATTTCGATGGGCATGGGGAGTGTAGATCTCAAAGATTTGAGGTAGTGTTTAAGGTAGCAGTGCACCACCCAATGAGATGCTGTCAATTCATGCTGTCTTCTCCATTAGGGAGAGTTTGAAATGTACTGTGTGACGGGGGCTTTAAGAATATTTACACTGTTCACACATTAGCCAGCTTTTGACATAGTTTGTTCCACTCAACAGCGCCGGTATATAAAAATGTGTTATCAGATACTCTTATATTTCAAACAGTGAATATTAGAATTTCTGGCTATGGTATGATGCTGATGGACATCTCTAACAAATGAACAATTGTAAGATAGGTACCTGGCTGCCGAGTCCGTGATAATTCTGTGGACCAGACCAAGTTGAAATAATACTACTCTTTTGTTCCCCAGATAGCCAGACTGTGGTTTTTTCTTATCTTTTTTCTTATCTTTAACAGGAAAATGCCACGGCACTATTTGATGTGTGGAGACATTTCACTGCAGCTAATGTAGAAGGAAAAGCTGTGTACATTTGCAAATACTGTGCCAATCATATGKGAAGAATGCAACAAAGATGCAGAATTATCTGGCCAAGTGCATAAAGTTCCCTCAGAGCTCACAACAAGCAACCTCTGACAAAAGTCCCTCTACWTCTATTCATGATGAATCAGACACCTTATCGATAGCAACAGCTCATGGTCCTCCTGGAATCACTCAATGGAGGAACATAGTCAGAGAAAGGCTGATGAATGTCTTTCTCCAGCTGTGTATGCAACTGGTTCACCTCTGATGCTCACAGGCAATGTGTAATGGAATAGATTTCTGAATGTTCTTCGCCCAGCATACACCCCTCCAACCAGACATGCTTTATCTACTCTTTTTCTGGATGCAGAGTTCAACAGAGTTCAAGTGAAGGTCAAGCAAATCATAGAGAAAGCAGACTGTATTGCAATCATTTCTGATGGGTGGTCGAATGTTCGTGGGCAAGGAATAATTAACTACATCATCTCCCCTTAACCAGTATTCTACAAGAGCACAGATACAAGGGACAACAGACACACCGGTCTCTACATTGCAGATGAGCTTAAGGCAGTCATCAATGACCTTGGACCACAGGAGGTATTTGCACTGGTGACAGACAATGCTGCGAACATGAAGGCTGCTTGGTCTGTGGAGGAGTCCTACCCTSWCATCACACCCATTGRCTTTGCTGCTCATGCATTGAATCTGCTCCTCAAGGACATCATGGCACTGAAAACAATGGATACACTCTACAAGAGAGCCAAGGRAATKGTTAGGTATGTGAAGGGTCATCAAGTTATAGCAGCAATCTATCTCACCGAGCAAAGTTAGAAGAATAAGAGCACCACATTGAAGCTGCCCAGCAACACCCGTTGGGGTGGTGTTGTCATCATGTTTGACAATCTTCTGGATGGGATGGAGTCTCTCCAAGAAATGGCCATATCACAGTCTGCCTATATGGACAGCCCCATCAAGAGGATCCTCCTGGATTATGTATTTTTGGAGAGAGGGGTAAACAGCCTGAAACWCCTGAAACCTATAGCAGTAGCCATTACACGGATTGAGGGAGACAATGCCAWCCTGTCTGATGTTCAGACTCTCCTTGCAGATGTAAGAGAAGAAATCCATACTGCCCTGCCCACTTCACTGTTGCTCCAAGCAGAGGAAACTGCAGTTCTGAAATACATAAAAAAGCATGAAGACTTCTGCATGAAGCCCGTACACGCCGCAGCGTACATGTTGGACCCCAAGTATGCTGGCTAGAGCATCCTGTCTGGTGCAGAGATCAACAAGGCCTATGGTGTCATCAGTACCGTGTCTCGCCACCTTGTCCTGGATGCGGGCAAGGTTCTTGGCAGTCTGGTGAAGTACACTTCCAAGCAAGGGCTTTGGGATGGAGATGCAATATGGCAGTCGTGCCAACATATCTCATCAGCCATGATTATGATTTATGTTTAAGCATAAAGCCTGTTAGCATATTGGTTGAAGAGGAATATTGTTTTGTTACACACATACACAAACTATACAGAGGGTGGTGTGGGTGTTAGGTGTAAGGATTGACCAACACAGGCCATAAAAGTTGTGGACAGTCTGGAGAGGGGAGGGGTGCATCTCTCTAGACCAACGAGGAGGTTAGAATACTGGACAATGCCATATTAGGAACTGTTTTAGTGTAGAATCGACAGACCCAAGACGGAGCTAATCTACCCAGCAACCAGATGTGAACAAAGGAACGCGCCAAGGGGCTTGGACAAAGGCCAGCAAAGGGGGGCAAAGTCTAAACCAAGCCCAGCCTCTACTGTGATAGGCTAACAGACGCGTTGAAACTACGTCATCACGGTATAAGAACAGCTTGTTTACGTACTTCTTGCCAGTTCTCTGTTCATCCTGCGCGGTGAAACAGCGACCCGTATATACGAAAATTGCATTTGCCATTCATTGTTTGCGGTAATTAAACATAATTAAAGAAAGTTAGCAGACCTTGCATTTTATTTATCCTGACACCGGATGTGTTACACGCAGCGTCACAGCCACCTGGCGGAAGGGACTTTGTGGATCTGAGGCTCTTTCCCCTGTTCTCAGTCATCCTCCAATCACTCACTCCAAATCCACAACATCAGCAACCTCAGAGCGAACTGGTCCTTGTTTGGGAACCACACACCAAAGCACACAACAGGCTGACCAATACAAGAGTTGAAAAATCGGTGGCCATCAAATGCTTTTTGAGCCTGACAACCAGCCATCCTCAACAAGGTTGATATTTACTTAAATTCGTAAATATTATTATTTTTTACATTTCTATTGGAAGGATTTAATCATTTGCAATTATGTCTACTTATGATAAGGTAAAATGTTTATGTTTCTGTCTCCATATGTTATGGTAAGTTTATCCAATGCAAAAAAAATCTACATTTAAGTGGTATTAATATTAATTTGCATATATTTACATTAATTCCCATATATTCCCATAATTCCCACATATTCCCGTTAATTCCAACGGAAAGTTTCCACCTGAATATTCCCCAAAATGTGCAACCCTAGTCACAGATAATGTTTTGAAAATGTTACAAACACAAAATGGCATCTTGAACTATATCTGAGCCAACTGGCATGGCAAGCACAAATGAAAAGTTTTAAGTGTACTGTAACAATGACAGTTCAGTGGCATCTGCTTAAAATGCTCGACCTCCAAGTGAGTATGACTGGGGAGTTTAAGTAGAATTGTTACAAGCTTGTTTTGGCTGGTCTGTAGCTTATTCTTTAGATGTTTGGGGCTGCTGGTGAACCATGATGGTCAGGCATAATCAAATCAAATGTATTTAATAGCCCTTCGTACATCAGCTGATATCTCAAAGTGCTGTACAGAAAACCAGCCTAAAACCCCAAACAGCAAGCAATGCAGCTGTAGAAGCACGGTGGCTAGGAAAAACTCCCTAGAAAGGCCAAAACCTAGGAAGAAACCTAAGAGAGGAACCAGGCTATGAGGGGTGGACAGTCCTCTTCTGGCTGTGCCGGGTGGAGATTATAACAGAACATGGCCAAGATGTTCAAATGTTCATAAATGACCAGCATGGTCAAATAATAATAATCACAGTAGAGGGTGCAGCACCTCAGGAGTAAATGTCAGTTGGCTTTTTTAGCACGTCCGGTGAACAGGTCAGGGTTCCATAGCCGCAGGCAGAACAGTTGAAACTGGAACATCAGCAAGGCCAGGTGGACTGGGGACAGCAAGAGTCATCATGCCAGGTAGTCCTGACGCATGGTCCTAGGGCTCAGGTCCTCCGAGAGAGAGAAAGAAAGAGAGAAGGAGAGAATTAGAGAGAGCATACTTAAATTCACACAGGACACCGGATAAGACAGGAGAAGTCCTCCAGATATAACAAACTGACCCTAGCCCCCCGACACATTAACTACTGCAGCATAAATACTGGAGGCTGAGACAGGAGGGGTCAGGAGACACTGTGGCCCCACCCCATCCAGGCATAATCAAAGTGACACTGGACTAGCACACTTGCCAGCATCTGAAGGGTGTCTATAGCTAGGTTTCCTTCAGGGTGTCTATAGCTCGGTTTCCTTCAGGGTGTCTATAGCTAGGTTTCCTTCAAGGTCTATAGCTAGGTTCCTTCAGGGTGTCTATAGCTAGGTTTCCTTCAGGGTGTCTATAGCTAGTTTCCTTCAGGTGTCTTAGCTAGGTTTCCTCAGGTGTCTATAGCTAGGTTTCCTTCAGGGTGTCATAGCTAGGTTTCCTTCAGGGTGTCTATAGCTAGGTTTCCTTCAGGGTGTCTATAGCTAGGTTTCCTTCAGGGTGTCTATAGCTAGGTTTCCTTCAGGGGTGTCTATAGCTCGGTTTCCTTCAGGGGTCTATAGCTAGGTTTCCTTCAGGGTGTCTATAGCTGGTTTCCTTCAGGTGTCTATAGCTGGTTTCCTCAGGGTCTATAGCTAGGTTTCCTTCAGGGTGTCTATAGCTAGGTTTCCTTCAGGGTGTCTATAGCTAGGTTTCCTTCAGGGTGTCTATAGCTAGGTTTCCTTCAGGGTGTCTATAGCTAGGTTTCCTTCAGGGTGTCTATAGCTAGGTTTCCTTCAGGGTGTCTATAGCTAGGTGTCCTTCAGGGTGTTATAGCTAGGTTTCCTTCAGGGTGTCTATAGCTAGGTTTCCTTCAGGGTGCTATAGCTAGGTTTCCTTCAGGGTGTCTATAGCTAGGTTTCCTTCAGGGTGTCTATAGCTAGGTTTCCTTCAGGGTGTCTATAGCTAGGTTTCCTTCAGGGTGTCTATAGCTAGGTTTCCTTCAGGGTGTCTATAGCTAGGTTTCCTTCAGGGTGTCTATAGCTAGGTTTCCTTCAGGGTGTTTATAGCTAGGTTTCCTTCAGGGTGTCATAGCTGGGTTCCTTCAGGGTGTTTATAGCTAGGTTTCCTTCAGGGTGTCTATAGCTAGGTTTCTCTTCAGGGTGTCTATAGCTGGTTTCCTTCAGGGTGTTTATAGCTAGGTTTCCTTCAAGGTGTCTATAACTAGGTTTCCTTCAGGGTGTCTATAGCTGGGTTTCCTTCAGGGTGTTTATAGCTAGGTTCCTTCAGGGTGTCTATAGCTAGGTTTCCTTCAGGGTGTCTATACCTCGGTTCCTTCAGGGTGCTATAGCTAGGTTTCCTTCAGGGTGTCTATAGCTGGGTTTCCTTCAGGGTGTCTATAGCTAGGTTTCCTTCAGGGTGTCTATAGCTAGGTTCCAAGGGTGTCTATAGCTAGGTTTCCTTCAGGGTGTCTATAGCTAGGTTTCCATCAGGTGTCTATAGCTAGGTTCCTTCAGGGTGTCTATAGCTCGGTTTCCTTCAGGTGTCTATAGCTAGGTTTCCATCAGGGTGTCTATAGCTAGGTTTCCTCAGGTGTCTATAGCTCGGGTTCCTTCAGGGTGTCTATAGCTAGGTTTCCATCAGGGGTCTATAGCTAGGTTTCCTTCAGGTGTCTATAGCTCGGTTTCCTTCAAGTGTCTATAACTAGGTTTCCTTCAGGGGTTTATAGCTAGGTTTCCTTCAGGTGTCTATAGCTAGGTTTCCTTCAGGGTGCATATAGCTAGGTTTCCTTCAGGGTGTCTATAGCTAGGTTTCCTTCAGGTGTCTATAGCTAGGTTTCCTTCAGGGTGTCTATAGCTCGGTTTCCTTCAGGTGTCTATAGCTAGGTTTCCTCAGGGTCTATAGCTAGGTTTCCTTCAGGGTGTCTATAGCTAGGTTTCCTTCAGGGTGTCTATAGCTCGGTTTCCTTCAGGGTGTCTATAGCTAGGTTTCCATCAGGGTGTCTATAGCTCGGTTTCCTTCAGGGTGTCTATAGCTAGTTCCATAGCTGGTTTCCTTCAGGGTGTCTATAGCTCGGTTTCCTTCAGGGTGTCTATAGCTCGGTTTTCCTTCAGGGGTGTCTATAGCTAGGTTTCCATCAGGTGTTATAGCTAGTGTTCCTTCAGGGTGTCTATAGCTAGGTATAGCTAATGTGTCCACACTGGTACTGGCACCTGCGCTCTAGCCAACAGCTCACAGATACAGTGCAGGTATAGCCAACTACATGAGGAGGTTATTATGGACAAAAGTGCAATAAATAAAAAAATTGTCAAATGGCGACGACCAAGCATCGATCATCATGTCACCAGAATAAGACCCTCGATATTTAGTGGAAAGGAGCATCAAGCTTGCACTTTCACCACCCTGTGAAGTTCATCATAACTTATTTTATAAGTACCCTAATAAACTGCATGCTTTCCCGAGTCATAGTGAAGGACCACACACCATATCATCGCGTGACTCCAAATTTACTTCCATATGATGGTTATTAAATACATATTTGTAAAGGCGTTTCCACCACCATTTCTCGCGTGATTAATTTTACCGTCACAAAAAGATCCAACTTTTTCTAGCGTGTTTAGTTTTGTCGACATTTGGAATGTATACTGTTACATTTTCTGTTTCCATCAGGTCTGTCAAGACATTTTTTATCCAGCTTTACTCACATAAAAAAGTTGGATGGAAACCTGGTTAATGTCAAGCCATTTTGAGAATGCTGGAATTATATTTTTAACCCCCTCGTGCCGAATGTTTGACACCCCTGCTTTAAATGGACCGTGAACGGCCGAACACACTCACCTCATTGTGAAGACTCGGGGTCAACCGACCCACGTTCACATGATTGATCCCACACCCAGAACTCAATCTTTACATCATTACGCCATTATGTTCCAATTGCGGTGGGTAATTTCCACTCTGTAAATGACTGAGCAGGGCCGGCCCTCTTACAAAGCACATGGTTGTCCCCTGGACCCCCGTAGCCTCAGAAGAATGGTTCTGTGTTCTATCCCACACAAACCTGACCAGTTTTACTTCATGCTCTCCACCACAACAAAAGGAGGCCTTCTCCTCACATCAGACCAAGAACAAAGGGAAAAGGAAAAAATTKAATATAATGACAGAAAKTAGTATCTGATGAGATTGGGAAGAGTGATGGGAAAGTCTGGGTCTTCGGTCTGTGTGGGAGGGGGACTTCAATGTCAAAACTTTCGGTAACASTTTATTTGGATATTCCATCTGTAGATGCTCTACAGACTATCAGTAACATTTCAACTAACTATCTACTAACCCTAGCCCTAACCTTAACCCTAAACTTAACTCTTACCCTAACCCTTATTCTAACCCTAACCGTAACCTTAGCATGCAGTTGCTTATCAACAGGTAGTTTTGTAGATAGTCTGACCATCTGAAGAGCATCTATAGATGGACTATCCAAATAAAGTGTGACCAAACTGAGTAGTGTTACTGGTTCATGCCGTTGGACAGGGTTTCWTCTGAATCAATTAGTAATACATTTTCACAGAAGAGCTACCATGCATGACAATAACATTGGTCTTTGGTACTTTATTAGGATCCCTATTAGMTGTTGCTAAAACAGCAGCTACTCTTCCTGGGGTCCACACAAAACATKAAACATGACATAATACAGAACATTAATAGACAAGAACAGCTCAAGGACAGAACTACATCAATTTCTTTTCAAATGGTTACATTGTTATGTGAACTGTGGAATACAAGTTAATTTGTGAGCAAGATTCATCCAGGTCAGTATATCTTTACAATATAATTTGAAGGGACATACAGTACGATTGTAAACTAGCCTCATAATTAGGGATTATAAAACAGTGGAAAAATGACAGCCTTAACATTTATTAGTATTCATAAACCATTTGTCCACATGCCATTAACTGCCCGTGGGGGTTTCAGTGAGATAGAGCAACCCACATGTGACATTTTTTTAATAGATGTGAATTAATGTCTGTGTAAGGGGACTTGTGTTTGATGCTCCCATGACGTCTTTCAGTTTTTAAAACCTATTAAGTAGTTTCAGAATTTACTTGCAGACTTATTCAGAGTATGGGTGTGGTCTCCACTAATAACGGCAATCTTTATGATCAGTTTAGTGCAAAGACTGACATGGTAAGGCTGAGAAACAWGGCTGGACGAAGGGAGCAATATCTGACCAAATCTCTCTAAATTTCAGGGTTGTAATAGATGTTGTTGAAATAATATACAGTTGCAGAGGGAGGTGTTCAGTCCCAGGGTCCTAAGCTTACGCTGTGCTGTAGGTATCCCTCTTTTCTACAGTGCCTTCAGAAAGTATTAACACCCCTTGACCTTTTCCAAATTTTGTTCAGTTACAGCCTGAATTTAAATGGACTAAAATGAGATTTGTTGTGTCACTGGCCTACAGACAATACCCCATAATATCAAAGTGGAATTATGTTTTTCAAAATGTTTACAAATTAATGTCACTAGCTGTACCAATATCATATGCATACACACGCATACACACACACACACACTCACACACACACACTCACACACTCAGTGCATAGTTCTAGTGTATGCCTCTGGATACAGATGGACTGGCATAAATTGGGAGCTCATTAAACAGTATTTTACCACTGGTGTGATGGTGATCTTCACTGGGACAGCGTTGCTGTAAGTGATAGCTCTCTCCTGCTGCGGTGCTCTGGGAATGGTCAGGCCTGAGGCACAATGCAGACAGACAGTGTGGTCAGAATGAATGTTGAGGTTATTTCTGCTACTCGATATTATCTGTTGTCTTCATCTCAACTAAAATAGTGTACCATAATTTCTTCTTCCAATACTAACTCTGCCCAGATACACAACAACTGTAATAACTACTGTAATAGCTTCTTCCAATACTAACTCTGCCCAGGGACACAACTACTGTAATAACTACTGTAATAGCTTCTTCCAATACTAACTCTGCCCAGGGACACAACTACTGTAATAACTACTGTAATAGCTTCTTCCAATACTAACTCTGCCCAGRKACACAACWACTGTAATAACTACTGTAATWKCTTCTTCCAATAYTAACTCTGCCCAGGGACACAACTACTGTAATAAYTACTGTAATAGCTTCTTCCAATACTAACTCTGCCMAGGSACACAAMTACTGTAATAACTWCTGTAATTTATTCTTCCAATATTAACTCTGCCCAGGGACACAACTACTTTAATAGCTTGCTAGCTGCTTGTTACTGTACATTTGTGGATATGAACATACATCTGAAGACGATGCTTAACACATGTTGCTTAACACGATGCTTAACACACTTAACACACGTCTCCCGGGTGGCGCAGTGGTCTAKGGCACTGCATCGCAGTGCTAGCTGCGCCACCAGAGTCTCTGGGTTCGCGCCCAGGCTGGGCTGGGTTCGCGCCCAGGCTCTGTCGCAGCCGGCCGCAACCGGGAGATCCGTGGGGCGACGCACAATTGGCATAGCGTCGTCCGGGTTAGGGAGGGTTTGGCCGGTAGGGATATCCTTGTCTCAGTATGTAAAAAAAAATAATAATAAAATGTATGCACTCTACTGTAAGTCGCTCTGGATAAGAGTGTCTGCTCTTGGCCGGTAGGGATATCCTTGTCTCAGTATGTGAAAATGTAATAAAATGTATGCACTCTACTGTAAGTCGCTCTGGATAAGAGCGTCTGCTAAATGACTAAAATGTAAATGTAAATGTAATGTTTAATAACCCCTTCTATTTCACCGACTAAATATGATACCAGCACTTTTTTAGATTAGATACGTCCTGTGCAAGGCCAGCTTTATACAAAATGAGTTTCAATAGGACTTCCTTATAAAGCCAGCTCATCTAGTTCACCAATCTCCTCATTAGACCAGTCTCTTACAAGACTATTTTGTTAGACCATTTTAGCCTTGTTAATTGCCTGAAAGATGTCTTCAAGTACTTCTGCTCATAGTCCATTGTTTTCTTGAAGTGCAGTTAAAGGTCATCTCCATAGCMAAGGTTCCTTTAGGTCAGCACTATATTGACGCCTCCTCAAGGTCTAGGCCAATAGATTAGGTAACACTTCTTAGTAAGCACGTCTCCAATGTGAAATGCAGTTTGACTCTCATTATCAAACATCTAATTCCCCACATTTACGAGAACTAATGCTCAATATCTTTATTTTACTGTTCCCTTTTTTGCCAGAGGGCTTTTTCATTTCAAGGTTGTGTATTGCATTTGTTTGACATTTATACCTTTTATCTTTTTGCCTGAAAAGGCATTATCCACCTTTAGCCAKTTTTAACTATTTTTCGCTTTTATATGATTGGAAATATCTCGGGGGGGGGGCAAGTTACATAACATTGGTATTATTTGGAACACATTCCATTCAACCTCAACTGATACATATTCGTCTTGGAAACCCAGGACTAAAATCTTGGCTAGTTGCGTTAGATGCTTGATCAATGTTACGTGTGTCTGTCCACGRGAGATTACCCATGTCTGACTACAGTATGTACAATATGTAACATGTCTTGTTATGATATAACTGTCTGGGCRGCAGGTAGCCTAGCAAGTAAGAGCGTTGGGCCAGTAACCGAAAGGGCGCTGGTTCGAATCCCTTAGCTGACTAGGTGGTCACTCTGGATAAGAGTGTCTGATAAATGACTATGTCAAATGTGGACTGGATTAATATAAAAGATACATATCAATCCAAGTTCAATAACTTAATGGTAAGACCTGATACTCGCTACAAAAGCAGCATGAACATCTTCAGTGCTCATTTTCAACGTCACTCAGACCCATTTCAATGTACGTTTATCTCAGCTGCTGATGCTGCTGCTGCGTTCTGTCAATGTCTGTATCACATGTTGTAACATATTATCCCATATTCATTATTTCTGTCCATCTTGAGATGAAGAAAATACCTGCAAGAAACACAGACTTACATGAAGTACCAGATGACAGCTGATAAAACTGTTGAAACAACCACAGCAGTGACATTTTAGCCCTGTTTATACCTGCCGCTTACATGCGTCCTGATATTGTCCTGATCTTGGCAGTTCACTGTACACTTATAAGATCTGATCAAAATCAGTTCACAATGCGATTTTTAATCGTCTACACCTGTCTAAAAATGTGGGCACAATCGGAATGAGGAGAAGAACAGGACAAACGACGCATGTTAGAACCAGGTATAAACGGGGCTTTTGAGTTGATTTCTGAAAATAAAATTGAACAACTTGATGTAATAATTGTGAGGCTTTCTCTAATCTGAGGGATTGGAAAGGTCAACCCTGTTGGCTGTCTTTCTACTCATTGCAACTACACAACCCCCTCCTGTGTCCAGGGAAAGGCCACAACTACAGCCATTGGATACTATTTTCTTGCTTCCCTGTGGAAAAGTGCATGCATGACATTTACCCTCCTTTCTGTCACGTTTTCTGTGTTTGTGCATCTGAATTGATCTGTTTTTGCATTCCATGTTTTGTTCCTAGAATATTTCAGGTGGGATTACCTTGAATTTGACCAGATGTGTTCTGAGAATAATCTAGGCCCAGGGAACAGTCAAACATTTTCAGAACTTTCTTGTGTTTAAATCGTGACGCGAAGATAATTTTTCATTTGACATTGTTGAACATTTTTCCTGGGAACATTGGAGCTGTTCAGCTGACATGGTAAAGCCAAGGCTGATGTCCTCCTCTCAGCATGTCATAGATAAACTGTTGTGTGTCAACATGGCCAATCTTTTCAGCACAGCTCCAGATTCCACCACTCACACGGTTCATCCACAGGTACCAGACAATGGCTACACGTATCTAATTAAGCAGACTCTGTGTCTCTCTCTCAGCCAGCAAAACAGCGTTATAACAGGCCACAAARCAACCCCTAAGCAACAGAAAAAACAACCTCACTGTTGGATGAGTCAACATTTTAATTATCATTTTATTTAGATTGTACATTTTCACAAGCCAAGAAGTATTGTGGATAGCTGAGGGATTCTTTGTTTTCAATCTGTATAAACATTGCAATTAGTTTCTTCTAGTTAAACAACCAATGTGATGTAAATGAATACAAATACTCTAGGGTATTTTATTTCTTCACCTGCCTCTTAGTGGGCTTGTTATCCTCCCTCACCCACAAATTCCATCACATTCATCCTCTGTCACTGTGAAATATCAGCAATCTGACTACAGATACCAATGCGTTAAACCACCCAGCTGCCTCAGACCTCATAGATAAAATGTTTGTCTTTATCCTTTATTGCATTTCCTATCACCCATGTGATATTTTGTACTTTAACCTCTGGGTACGGTCCTATATGCTCCTTACTTGTGCGGGATGTCAAARTGTAATAAATAAWAGCCCAAATAGTAAAAGATAGAAAGAATAAGATGTTATWTACCAAAAAACAATATCATATTCAGGCAACTGCATAAATGAAACTATGGTAGAATATTTGTTGGCTCAGGAAATATAAGAGGAGAGCTAGATCGATATCTTTTCATTTACAATAGTTCCATCATATGTACTRGGGAAAATATGTAGCTTGCTGTAAAACAAAAATGCTATTCTCTAATGTGATGTATTTTATGGGGAATCTGATCTAAATTGCTCACAATGCTCCTGAGCAGGATAGAAATAGACATTTCTTATCCAATTACTGTTTCAATCAAGTACACACATCTAATTTTAATGCCTAGTAAATAACATGTAATATACATTGTTTTGAAAAGCCACACGAACCCAAGCAGCATGTCATAAATGCTTTAAAATGTCCAGTGGCTAAAGTAATTTGCCGCACATGCCACATGTATGTGTGAAGTGACTGTGTGCTGGGTAGTCCACATGAGGAAATTATTAYTTCAAATGTATCTCAAAATGGATTGACATTTTTAACTTGCACATTACATCTGAGAAGTTACATATGGTTATGATACAAGGTTGATACTTTCTCAGCGATTCTCAGGAGACATACAAAATGCTACAATTTACGTACAAGAGTCACATGTTCTGCGTCAGCTTGACTCAGATGCCAATCGTATAAGATTTACAAGTCTTTGTTCCAATAAGATTGACAGTTTTATTGTGAAGGTAACATGACAATAGATTGAGAGCAAATTGATGCTAGTGTGTTGAATGGTTGTGTGTAATTRAAGTGTACACAACAAAGCGTTAATTATGAGAATCCATCTGTCACGTGATCTGTTACAACTCTTAACGCCGTCATCTGTACGGCTGTTGTCAACAGCTCCAGAGTGCTTTACGATGCTTACAGAGCAGTTAGAGTATAAACTCATTCGGGTAGGAATGGTCTGTCTACCGGAGAAAACCCTACACCCATTCCCCTCTTTCATCCAGTATAGAGAAAATATGTCAAACTGCTTTGATAGACCAAAATAATGTTTGATTCCATGATGTACATTYGCCACATCACCCAAATAGCTCATTGTACATGTTAGGAAGAAACTAACCTTGACATGTGGATGTGAGTGTGTACTGCATGTGTCTTTGCGTGTGTGCTTTTTGCATGCGCTACAATGTCAAAGTGAGCTCTTGAAATTAGTGTTTTGCTGCAGAGGGCCGAGTTAGTGACAAAATGGTGGCGTCCCAACAGAATAATGAGTTCTGTAGACCATTCTAAATGAAAGGTTCCATGGTGGTCTAGCCATCTATACTGTCTGTGCTCTGGGCCTTCGTAACTCCATCCCCATCTCCATCTCCAAATGATACCATATCAAAACACACACGCACACCACAGATGAGATATATTGACACCTAAAAAGCTGCCTACCTCATTTAAACCACTGCCATCAAAGTGATGGGGATTTTTTTGCTTCTTCAAAGTCCCTTCGATAAAAGCGCCTGCCTAATGACCATTATTAATACAGTAAATCCCATTGTACCAGGAACTGACAAAAAGCCACCCACCATTGTGTATTGGAATTTAGCAATGCATCCTATATTCTCATGATCGCCCAGTGACCGACACAGAAGCTTTTCCCTTTGTAAAACAGAAACGGGAGAAACACAGCGAAACTGAGTTACATTGAGATCACTTTAGCACACTGCTTCAACGTAAGCCTCTTCAAACTAGAGTTTAAAAATAATCAGAGAGAAGGGAAATAAAAATACAACAGGTATACTGGGAACAGAGAATATCATTTCGTCTTTATACAAATTTAGTCTGTCCATGTTTTTGAAAGGTAGCATGGCTACAAGACTGCCGCGGGGTAGAGCGCCGCCCGGGTGCAGTGTAGCAGCGCGACCAGCAGGGGCAGCAGTGAGTAGAGGTGTGTATTAGATGATGGCAGACCGGCTGAATTCCTGGCGATGGAGTTGGAGGTACCGGAGTCGTCGATCTGTGGGTCCTATGGAGGGAGGGACAGAGAATGTCAGAGGAGCGATAGAGCAAGTTAACTTAGGCCTGATCAAATGCTTTTTCTGGGGGGACATTTGTGCCATCACTTTGCTTGCTTTAGACTTTTGTCCAACTGTCAAATTGAAGCAATCTGACAAATCCCRGCTGCATCTATAACACCTGCATTTAAATTGTCCACATTCATGCTCTCTTGGRGCTACACTCGCAAAACACTATAATAAAGAAAAATAAACAATTAGAGAAAGCTGACATAATCCAAATCAAATAAGAATGTCTTAATAACACCACAAAAGWGTGTGATTAAATTGGCCCATTAGATTAGGAAAAAAAGGTTGTTTTGAGAACCAAAATGCCAGTTGGCTCTATCATATCCATGTGTTGCTTTGGAGATGAGATCCAAAAAAAGGTATKTGACGCACTAATGAAACGTTGAGCTGAAAAGGGGGCATCTCTTCTCAGGCTGTTTGAACCTGCCGCTGCCTCCTTAAATGTCACTCTATGGAATAATRCTGCTTTATTATGTACAATGACATTTACTGAACTTTAAAAGGCACTAGATAAGCAATGCTCACGTCAGCGTAGAGGACTACAAAGACCATGAGCACATGTGCAAGAGGGGGCGCCTTGACTTCTGTCTGTAGGCCTCTGACCTTTGGCATGAGATCAGGGTCTGAGTAGTAATTACCATAGTCTTTCCTCGTAATTGAAAATCGACACTACTGTTCATACATGTAATTTTACATAGATCAGTGACACAGATTTTTCTGGTTAGGTCATGTGTTCAGGAAAAACTCCTGGCCTTAGTCATAATCAATTGTTAGTTGATAGTTCTGGCTTAAACTTAGTATAATCTTTTTTYCCCCCTCAAACAAGAGTAATCAGGATAATCAAACGATGTACATATGCTGTACACTTACCACGCAAAGCACACCATCGACTGAAACGTTGGACTTCAGTTTCTGAGCCTGTAAAACCAAGAGAGATGGAGAGATATGGTCAAAACCACCCTACTGTGTGTGTTCATGTGTGTGCTGAGTGTGTGCCGTTTGAATTTGTTGCTGTGCTCAAACATCAGTGATTTGTTTCTTTGGAAGGCTCTCTGCTGAAGTACATGTCGCCGTTGATCCTTGTACAGCATTTCGATCCAGTTTGTTACAGATGACTTGAAAGCGATGGGACTTCCTGTAGTGTCTCAAGTGGACAAAGACATTGAAGGAAAATTGCTGTTGTCAACAGTAAAACAGAAGTGAGGATCTACATGAGTCGCCTGTGTTCAGTGCCCTATGTTAGCCAGTCACTCTCATGCTTTACAATAGGCTACTTGTAGTTTTACATTTAGTAAGAGCTAGAGAAAACTGTGTGTGTTTGTGTGTGTGAGTCTGAAGTATTACAAACTTGCCTTGCCACTAAGAATATTATCCGTCATTCATACTCTGTTTGGAGGACTGTACTTTGTGAAGAAAACACATTACGACCAACCAAACATCAAAGCAACACAGAATTGCAAGTATAATGCCTAGCCCAACACCATATGACTGGGCCATTCAGTTAGACTGATAGCTAGTCCTGATCAATGTAATGTGGGAGTGTAGAAGACAGTGTGAGGGTGTGTGGATTTGGCTGTAGTGGGAGCTGGATGGGACACAGCAGAGGGAAATGACAGATGTTTGTCATTGCTCACTGAACGGAACCCAGAGCTGTCCCACAATTCATTTCTCGCCGTTGGCCTAAACCATCCATCAGCTTGACTGGGCATGCGGTTATTGTTTCAGATACACCACCATGCATCATCTACGGGACTTCATGTGGAACAGAGGAGAATCAGACCTGCATCCTTTACAACTATGTGTAAGGTGTTGAATACTAATAACCTGCAACCAGATTACCAAGTAAAAAACCTTCTAATATAATCAGTATACAACCTAACCAAGACATTACAAAAGACGTCATTGCATCCAATTTCACCCACTGGGGATGTGGATGCAGAAATGCTGACTGAATTCATATGTTTTACTCATTAACTATTCAAAAGTAAAACTGAATCACTTCTGGGGACCACATTGAATGATCTGTTTTGCTGCTCTTAACTTTCAGGCCCAGTTTGGGGAGCGCTACAGGCCCTGCTGGGCTCAGCAGCAACAGAACAGACTCTCCTTCCTTTTGTTTCAGGTTCTTAGACACGCTAGGAGACACCTGACTTTAATCTCCGACGTGGGACAAAAGGCATTCCTGCCTGMGCCACTTTCAATACACACAAAGAGAGGCAAAGTGAGGCAAAACCCTCTCACAAGACCAAAAGAACCCTTCCTAATTCAGTTTGAAGCTTACGGTAAAATAAAAAAAATCCTGGCAGTTTGAGGAATACACAGTGAAGCTAAATTAGATTTTAGAAAATTAACAAAAGGAAGCAGAAAAAAGCACATATTTCAAGCTGCTCACATAGAGATCCTCACACAGGGAGAAGTTGTCTTTTGGCTAGTAGTCTAGTGGGGCCCTGAGTCATTGGACGAGTGCTAAAGCTGTCTGGCAGTACCAGCACAGAGGGTTTCTAATCGATGATGAGAGGAGAGAGAAGTGAATGTTCTTACAGGCCCGTCCCCTGTGTGATTAGAAAGAGCTTGTCTGCCTCCGACAGCCGTCCCTGCTCAACACATGCTCCAGAGCAAACAGGGCTAACAGTGTGTGTGTGTTTGGGTGTATGTACTGTATGCATTTGTGTGTGTGTGTGTGTGTTGTGTGTGTTTGGAACTCCTTGCGAAGTGAGAGCTTTCCTCTGATTAGAGAGTGTGTGTATCTATAATAGTAGCCTTGTTGGTTTACAACAATAATACAGTGAGCTTCCCAACTCTAAACATTTTAGTGGCTGAGTTTGCTTTGTGGAAGCCTTTTGTATTTTGACCACTGATCGAGTTACAATCTTAGATGTTCATCTTAACCTCAGCTCATGTAAATCATCACTGAAAGCCCCATCAACCATTCTGAGCTCTGATACAACATCAGTGTCTGTAACATTGACAGATCCATCTCCAGCAGGTTGTCTAAGCCAGGAGTCACCCTGACAACATCACAGAGATAACCCACTCCACCCCTGGACCTGAACACTATTTATCCCCCGTCCAGATCAATTGGGGTAATCTATTCTAATTTGTCCTATTAGCATATGAATGCCCTTTCAAATGGCGCTGGCGGAGCATCCAGGGACGCAGCCAGGGACGGAGGACCTCATCAGGCGAGGGGTCGGCTGGCTGGCAGTCAGGCAGGCAGTCATCTGTGTTAATGGGAGATGGGTGGCAGCCGGTGACATTCAGATCAGTGTGGGTGACCACGCGTCACCTTGTCACTCGGTGACACCACCATGCCTTTATTACTGAGGTGAATGAAGCCTACATGCCGGCAATGTGGGATTCTCTAGGGCACTAGTATGCTGTGTCAAATCGAATCAAATCGAATGTTATTTATCACATGCTTCATAAAACAACAGGTGTAGGAGTGAAATGCTTGTGTGATGGAGTATATAATATATATATAATATACTATACTGTATATATGTAGTGTGTATGCTGTTTGAATTGCAGTGTGTAGCAGGACGTGCTGACTGACTCACTGAAGGACAGTGTTCTGTCTATGAGAAGGACTGATTCCACTCAGTGTGTACACCACTAATAGACTAACACTTCCATCTGTGTGCCTCAGACTCCTATACTGCAGAGCAACTGTTAGTCCTTTACAGTTAATTCAGGCTCTGCTGAAATGAGGCAGTATCAGTTTTCAAATTAAATCAATAATGCTTAAATTAAGCCAGCGCCTAGCTAAAATAGTTCCCTCAGAATAGATGCTTGGCCGTTGGCCTCCAGGACAGGAGGTCCATGCGGTATGAAATCAGCTGTTGGAACCCTCACCTGCAAGCTTCCACAGAAGTGGTAGAGGGACTCGTCCCCTGCCTTGAGGTGGTTGGTGTTTGTGGCGACATCCAGTGAGTTGGGGGACCGGTCCTTAGCCTTCTGGGAAGGAGTGGTGGTGGAGGTGGTGGTCTGCACCGGTGGCATGGGCTGCCACACTCCCACATCTGTCCCGTTCCCAAACGCCTGGATGGCATTGCCTACAGAAAGACCAGACATCAATGTTGTAGAGAGAGGGAGCAAGAGAAAGTCCATATGTGGACTTGTTTGTAAGAGACTACATCTGTCCAAAATCTAAAGCTTTTCATAAAGCCATTACTGGAGTAAAACCCTTTCCATTTWGGCTATCTTACCCAAACACTATGGAATAGGTGGGAGACAACAATTTAATTATATGGAAATACACCGGGGGAAAAACTAATTTCTAAACTACAACCCTAGTGAGTGTGCTTAAGTTTGGCTGAGGGATATGAATATATTAGCTAAGGCCATAATAATAATAATAACAAAGTGATGATGTGGCCTTTTACCCAACACATTAGAGTGCATACAATGTTCCTGGTCTATCTTTGAAGTGAAGCAGACAGGCAGATCTGAAGCTAGATGGATCAGTGTTATGCACCGCTCACAGAAGAATTCAACTATTTCTTCCCTGGGTCATTGAATCCATTTAAACTGTGAGCCAACACTTTGGAAAAGAACGGACATGCTTTTTATTATTATTTTTTACTTGTCAGCTCATTTAGGCTTGAATCGTCTAAGGCTGTATAGGGCCACACCTCTTAAATGCTGGCTGTGAGTGAATCAATTAAAGCTGGTTTCATTATCTTGCGGTGAAGAAAGCGGGTGTGCCACTGAGCCTATCCTAGTGCACTAATACTTTGTGCTAGCACAGCGGCGGCCTGATGAGTGTATTGAATTTGTTGATAAGGTCTTTTATGGAGCTTTGTTCTCAACAAAGACTAATTAGAGACACCGCATTAGACGGTGTCGTCTGTCACGGCTGATGAGGTGCTTTTCTAGTTTCGAATTTAGACACAATGTTTGTGCTGTGATAATGTACATGAGTTTAGCTCCTATTTAGCTCTAGCTCAATGTCAGAGCTTTCAGTGGAGTTTGAGGAATCAGCAGCACTTGAGAAATACTAACATGTATAACCTGCCAGTCAAGCCCCTGAGAATACATACTGTAATTCACTCCTAATAGGATGAGTGTATTCCTACAGGCATCGACTACACTCTTAGGAAAAAAGGTGCCATCTAGAACCTAAAAGGGTTATTCGGCTGTTCCCATAGGAGAACCCTTTTGTTTGTAGTTATAACCTTTTTGGGTTTCATGTAGAACCCTTTCCACGTTTCTACATGGAACCCAAAAGGGTTCTACCTGGAACCAAAAATGTTTCTCCCTCGAACCAAAAAGGGTTATCCAATGGGGACAACCGAAGAACCCTATTGGAACCCTTTTTACTAAGAGTGTGAGTGTATAAACTGGACCCTGTGTCTTATTCTTGCTGACAGACGAGAGTGGGGTTTAACACTGGGCCTTTACTCTGCAAACACTGAGCAATGTTAGAATCCAGACACCCAGGAAGGCCAGGCAGGCTGTTCCAGTTGCACAGGAATGCAGTGTTTGTCTTACCAAGAGGAGAGAGGAGATAAATCCCATGTTTAAACAGGGAATATCATCACACTGTGTGCAAACAGCCTGGAATCTGCACAATCTGCCACTTAATCGTTTCTGTTTCCATTCATCAAGTGCAAACAGCACATGGGTAAACATGATATCATATCACGTAGTGACATTTACATCAACCAAAACACTGACAGACAGGCATTAGCGCGCATGGCCGTCTGTTGAACCAAACAAAAAGACCCATTTTGCTATGGCTGTATTCATTAATCTAGCAAGAAGGCAATATTTTGAATAATGTAGAAGTGTGTCGTGTCCACCCCCCTCGTCCCTTTTCGCAAACGTAAAAAAAGTTTGAAGGTGCGTTCGTAAAATCGCTTTAGTTATCTACTCCGATTTTAGAGCACTCTCGTCCGAGTGTGCCATAGCGCATAATAACTGATGAATTTACGAACGCTCAACACCTGTTGAATATGGCCGTTGTTAGAAAACGTCGGCTAAAAAGCGTAATTAAATTGTTGCCAGCTGCAGTTACAGTCATCAACGCTCTGGATAACATGAAMACAGCCTAACCAGCTCTGCTAGGGCAAGTAAAATAGTCAAAGTGAGGTGTTCTCTCATTTATGTCTGGAAGTAGCTAGCAAGCTAGCCAACGTTAGCTTGGGTGTTTAACTGCCGTTGTGAGGTCAGAACGCTCGGATCAACCCTACTCCTCAGCCAGAGCGTCCAGTGCAGGCTCTGAACGCTCCGAGAGCGAAACGCTCTGAATTTACGAACGGACAAGGCTCTGAATTTACGAACGGACAATCTGACAACGCTCTGAATTTACGAACGGACAATCTGACAACGCACTGAATTTATGAACGTCCAGAGCACACGCTGAGCGCCCTCCAGATTGAATTTACGAGCGAGTCGACCTAGAGAGCTAATTTTCTAAGGGCCTCCCTTTAACGTGACAATGAGCTGACCAATTGGATCGTAATGACGCAGCAGACCACTGGACACATTTATTCAACAGATAATTTGTTTTATTTTTGAACCTTTATTTAACTAGGCAAGTCAGTTAAGAAATTGATACGGATTTTAAAAAACTTCGAATTTTTCAATTTAAATACTGTACAAAATTCTTGCAACTAATAGAATGTTATATATATGGGGGATACAATCTTCCCAGCTCTGCAGATTCTGCTGTGAGGAGGCAGAGTCATTAGATCATTTATTTTGGTATTGTCCATATGTAGCTCGTTTTTTGGTCACAGGTCCAGGAATGGCTGAAGAATTGCAACATTTGCCTAGAACTAACGCTACAGATAGCAATACTGGGGATTTGAAAAGCCATAGTCAATCAATCAATAATATAATAATTATTTTAGCAAAAAAAATATATTTTAATTTACAATCTGTAGAAGTTATGAGAATAGGAAGGTTCAACTCTTTTGTGAAGCATCACAGCACAGTTGAAAAATATATGGCAAATAAAAATCGAAATGGATGATGTTGGAAGATAGATGGGAAGGGTTGAGTGGAGCTGAGGGGTGGGACTAATAACAAGATAAACAATGTAAAGCATACGGGATCTGTGAAATGTATATAGGTGCGGAGCTTTTGTGAAATAGCACAGTTACAAGTGGAAATAAAACTGGATGGACATTAGAAATAGAGGAAGGACTATGAACAACAAGAGAGAACTATTGTAAAGTAGACTGTGTCTGTAAAATGTGTATAAGATGTATAAATTGAAGGTAAAAGCAGAAGTGTTTATCAGTTTACTCCAATTGGGGGATCGGTGGTAGGGTTTGGGGGAATAATAATAAGGTATATATTTTTTTAAAGTATGTATGTCTATATAGGTATGTATATGTATATATGTGTATATGTATGCATGCGTGTATGGATATATATATTTACCCCAAAAATATGGGGATTGGAAATGATGCAGACATTTACATTGGAAGCAACATTCTTTCCGCAATATTAAGCTGATCCACCCCTTAAAAAGAAGTCAGTTAAGAACAATTCTTATTTACAATCACGGCCTACCGGTGAACAGTGGGTTAACTGCCTTGTTCAGGGGCAGAACACAGATTTTTTAGCTCAGGGAATCATCCAGCAACCTTTCGCTCTAACCCAGTGGTTCTTAACCTGGGTTCGATCGAACCCAGGGTTCGGTGAGTCAGTCTCAGGGGTTCGGCGGAGGTCAAGACACACATCCGATTGTCGTGATGACACGCCCCGCTTGGCCATCATTGGCTGCAGGTATCACGCTACATCGCTTGGCCTATCTGTGCTGCAGGGAATTGTGGTGCGCTCAGTTGTCGACTTGTGACTGTCGTGATGGTACGTCTTGTGATTTCTTCTTAATATTTAATCCCTTCATACTTACTATGTCGAGCAAAAAAAAGAAAGTGGTCCGGACAAATATGTACAATATGGATTCACATGTATAACGGAACGTGATGGAGTCAGCGTCCTAACTGCATGATTTGCAATGCCAAGTTGAGCAATCTAGTCTAGCACCGGCAAAACTAAGAGAACACTTCCTTAAGCTGCATGGAGATGGAAATTACAAGAACACATCGCTCGCTGAATTCAAGGTGAAGAGAGCCAGATTCGATGAAAAGGCTACTCTGCCTGTTCTCGGCTTTGTACCCATTAACAAACCGATCCTCACAGCATCGTACGAAGTTGCTTACCTGATCGCAAAGCAGGGCAAACCACACACCATTGGTGAAACACTCATAAACCAGTGTGTTGAAGATGGCGAATATCATGCTGGAAAAGAGGCTGAAGTTAAGTTATCCCAAATGACACCATCAGCGACAGATAGAGGACATGAGCAAAGACATCTTGGCTCAAGTAGTTGCAGATCTGATTTCAAGCCCGGCAAAATTCAGCCTTCAACTCGACGAGAACCACAGACGTTTCCAATCTAAGCAGCTTGCTGTATTCGTGCGCTATGTGAAAGACGACGTGATAAAGGAAGATTTTTTATTTTGTAAGCCTCTTACAACAACAACTAAGGCAGCCGATGTGAAGAAACTTGTGGATGACTTCTTCAAAGCACAACAATCTTTCGTGGGATATGGTTTCTGCAGTTTGTTCGGACGGAGCTCAGTCATGCTGGGAAGAAAGTCTGGTTTTGGTGCGCTAGTGAAAGCCGATGCACCACACATCATTGTTACGCATTGTATTCTGCACAGGCATGCGTTGCAACAAAAACCTTGCCTCAAAACTGGCAGAAGTATTAAAATTGTAGTGGAATGCGTGAACTATGTGCGAACTAGTGCTCTGAGGCACTGCATCTTCAGTGAGCTGTGTAAAGAATGAATCGAGGTACTTCTGTACCATTCTAACGTTCGGTTGGTTATCCCGGGGACAGGTGCTGAATCGTGTTTTTGCCGTGCGTGTGGAATTAGCCCTGTTTTTGCAAGAGCACCAACTTGTCATGCAGATTGCTTCAAAAATTCTGATTCATTCTCCATTTTAGCGTACCTTCGCAGCTCTCAATCAATCTCAATCAAAAGAATGCAGGGCCGGTGGAGTCCAACATCATCGAAGCGGAGGAAAAACCTGAAGGCTTTTCAAAAAAAAGCTACCGTTATGGAACACGAGACAGAGAACGATAACTTCGCAAACTTCTCCCTGCGAGACGACTGTGTAAGTAAGACCGAAGAATGTATCTGGAATCGGAGACATTTCTGTACCGCGGAACTGAAGCAAGCAATTGCCACGCACTTAGATGAGCTTGCAAAGTCTCTCGACGGATACTTCCCTACAAGAGAGTCATATCCAGCATGGGTGAGACAGGCCGTTCACGTTTAGTGTTGAGACAACAGAATGTCAATGATGAATACCTCGATGAAATCATTGAAATTCAGCAGAGCCAGGTTCAAAAGCAACTCTTCAGAACAACAACGCTTTCAACGTTTTGGTGTGAACAAATGGTAACGTACCCTGTTATTGCTAAAAAGCTCTGGAGATTTTTGATACCGTTTGTTACAACCGTATCTTTGCGAGCAATCCTTTTTGAGGATGCTGGACATAAAAACGAAAAAAAGGAACAGACTTTGTTGGCGAAAATGACATGAGAGTGGCAACTTGCCAAGTTGAAGCGCGCATTTCTGAACTGGTCTCTGAAAGGCAACAGCAGAAGTCACACTGATTTGCAGTAAAATATTCATTATTATGTTTTTGTTTGTGTGGAAAATCATGTTTTGATGATTTTGTTCTTTGGACACACGGTGTTGATGTTGATGCACGGTTCATTTTGTGCACCAGTAAATATATATACCTATGTTTTGAATTTGAAAAAATCATATTTTATTTTTCCCAATTAAGAAGGGTTCGGTGAATGCGCATATGAAACTGGTGGGGTTCAGTACCTCCAACAAGGTTAAGAACCACTGCTCTAACCACTAGGCTACCTGCCGTCTAGGTGTCCTAGAGCTGTCTAGTTTCTTGTGTTTCTGACTTATAAAACGGTAGGAAATGAATAAAAATAAGTAATGTAAACATACTATCGGTAATTACCAGTAAATCTGTTGCCCGAAATTGGGCACTGTAGTCTTTATTTAACAATTAACATTGACATTATTGCAATAGTCAGAGTTTTGGTGTTTGTTTTGCATAGTCCTTACAGAACAAAGATACAATCGATCAGTATAGGGATTGGATATACTATTGAAGGACATAGTTAAAAGCGAGTCTCCTCCGATAAGAGGGTTTTTATAGGAGAGAGCTAACACTAACCTCTGATCTTTTGAACTAAGAGTGAGTGCTTAGACGTGGCATAAAGGAGCCTTGCCAATGTGCCCGCTGGAGTTCCACTCAGGCCGTTGGTCAGAAGAATAGGACCATTACTGATCTCCTAGGTGATTTCTCAGGAGGCACAGAGGGTGGATGCCCCTGGGCACTTATGGATTGCTGATAATGCTTGCCTGGTTACTCAGTGTGACCTCTCTGTTGGGATATTCTTTCTCACAATGCCACTGCTACCGGCAAATGAACCACCAACCACTCTATATGTACCATCGAGCAGAAGTAACTCTCTACTTCTCTTTTCTCACTTCCAACTTTTTTGGTCACGTAACAACCTTGTAATGCCTTTTGTCATGGCTGAATAAAGCTGTATGACAAATACTGAACCACCATCACTGTACTGGATTGAAGAATGGTGCAAGAGAACAACAGTACTTTACTCTGCTGACCTAGAGGCAAATGCAGGAGAGGATCCTTAACCGGGAACAATGTATGCTTAGCATTAGATGAAGCAAATCAGCAGCTACGCTTTGTCTTCTAATGCCTTCCAAAAGAGCTTTCCGTAAGCGGACAGAGCCCACCCGCTGGCCCCCTGGTTAAGGAGCCAGAGCAAGGCCCTATCACAGTTTCGGAGCCACACCAGCACTGACGGTTGTGTGGGAGCATATCTGTCACTGTGTGTTAGTGCTGACAAATGTTCCCTCTGAGCTGCGCKGATAGCCCCGAGACCGCCACGTTTCATGTAAAAATCTTCCCATTGTGAAATAGTTCCCAATCGTTCTGATCGTATTCTGATTGTGACATGCTGTAAAAWATCTCCCAGCGTGAAAATGTTCCCAGTTCAATAATTGCACAYGTAGCTCTTCATGTGGATGGCTGCGCTCGTGCGGATGTTTCTCACACACCCTCCCTCGATCTCAAAAAATTGTTCTGTGGGCACACACATTTGCTTCACACATCTGCCAATTAATGGTGGCCAGGAGTATTGACTCTGACCAATCAGAAGCTTTTTGAGCCGTAAGGTCGGCATATAAATACCCGGACTCGCGGTCAAAGTGCCGAGGGTTCGATTTGAGGAGAGGATTTTTGCGATTGCGAAGACTTGGGCGCTACGTTTTTGATTGAGAGTGCATATATTTGTTAGTTAGTTAGCTAGCTAGCTATGCAAACAAATAAAAAATGCATACCTCTGAGAACAAGCCACCTCGACCAGTTTACAGCTAAACTTGCAAGTTACTGTAGCTAGATAAATCAAGAGCGAGGTGGTGTGAGAGAAACATCTGCCATCCACACAGAYATGCGTTCAATTATTGACTGGGATCATTTTCATGCTGTGAAATKTTTTACAACATGACGTCACAGTCACAACACAATCACTTTTTTTTTTTCTTTTTTCGTCTCAGAGAGAGATAGAGGGGATTTAGCCATGCCTTGGTACTCTGAGGGGATCAGAGGCTGTGCTCCCC
>NC_036865.1:21275255-21309701 GCF_002910315.2 Salvelinus sp. IW2-2015 | reverse complement strand
GTCTGCTCTATGAGGACAGGGAGAAGCCAACTGTCTCTCCCTGCAGAACCTCCTGCAAGAACCAACTACTCTGGGCAGGTACACCAGGATAAAACAGTTGTCACAGTACACAAGATTGGTACACAGGCAATCAAACCATATAAAGATGGCCTAACAATCACATAGTCTCACGTGTCAGACTCACACCACATACAACCCTTGTCAATGTATGCGATCACACTATACATTCCAGTCCAACAACAGTTAATTTTCTCAAACTTCCCGATAGCATCCTCTGTAATATTAAGAGGTGCTGGAGACAGATTTACACATTCTAGTCGGCACAAATGGAGGTGTCTTAAATAAAATAGCATGGAGGGTGCTATCATGCTGCCGAGGTGTTGAGAAACATACCTGGCCCTTGTGAAAACACCACCTAAACAACCTATTAGATAACTGGAGACTATCTTGGGAGATTGCAATGGGAAATAAACCCTCCACTATTTCCACTAATGCATGAAGCAAACAACTAAATCTACCTACAATAACTGAGAGTATTCAAGTTAAGCAGTGAAACACTGCTTTTCTTTTCTGAAATGCTCGTCTTTTCTGGTTAAGTGTTTCATTTAGCTGTCATGTAGCAGGTTCTGGTAGAATTACTGGGCGGCGGAGTGAATGGTGTTTGGGTTTAAGTGGCATCTGTATTCATTGGCAGTAAATAGAGGCCATATTGAAATGCGCGCGAACAGGCTGGACTCAATGAGTGACCGTCTGACATCGCCTCTAGAAACCACAAGCACTCTGTCTGGGATCAATGGAGGCATTAGTTGCACATAAATTGGGTCCATTTGATTCCAGCCTCAAGGGGGCTTCCTGCATTCTCTCTCTCTATCAAGGCTCTCGCTCTCTCTCTCGCTGTCTCGCTCTGTCTAACTCTCGCTCCTCTCTCTCTCTTTGTCTCGCTCTCTCTCTTCTTGCTCTCACTCTGTCTCACTCTCTCGCTCTCGTGCTCTTTTTCTCTCTCTCATGCTCGCGTTTTCTCTCGCTCCCACTCTGTTCTCACTCTCGTACTCTCTCTCTCCGATCTCTCTTGCTCTCGATCTGTTCTCACTCTCTGTTGCTCGGGTGCTCTCTCTCTCTGCTCTCGCTCTGTCTCTTACTCTCGCGCGTCTCATGCTCTCTCTCACTCTCTCTTCTCTTTCTCTCCCCTCTATTTCTATCCCCTCTGTCTGTCTCCCTCTTTCTCCCATTTTTATATCTCTTCATTTAGCTAAATGTTCTGTTCCCACTCTCTTCCCTTCTCAAAAAATGTGTAACACTAGAGTGGTAGTAGGTTTTCCAGCTGTATCATGAGCTTGGTATCCAGAGCTCCTCTCTCTATTTGTGGGAGCGATTATAAGACCAGGCATACCTGCTGGCTGCTCCATCACCCTATGAGAGTGGTATTGTTAGAGAATATCCATCTTCTGGTGATTTCAGTCCTATAATGTTGCCTTTTGAAGTAGAAAGAAGAATCGATATAAGTTTAAATATTAAGACATGTAAAAAACAGAACGTAAGCAGAATCCATGTGGATGAGGCAAGGTAGACCAACAAGACATGACTGGTACTGGGCCATTGCTGATCTTGTGAAGGCTACTGGACATGCACATGCGATAATCATACATAGACAACTCGGCCTGAACTTGTGAAGACCTTTGACAGGAACATTAGCTAATCAGTTATAGGCACCATTAGACCTGCAGTAGGATGTGCAGTGTCCCGCCACCAATAGAATCTATGCCCCAGGTTCTGAGACAATGGAAACTAAGCAAGACAACAGAGATTCATAAAGTGGAGTGACGATCTTTTGTAAGGGTAAGACTGTATAAAAGCCAAGTACTAAGAATGAGAGTCAGTTCTTCCATGGAATTGCTCGGCTTTTGCTACTATTTGTAATAAAGTCTATTTGAATTCACAAGCTCCGGTATCTGAGAAATATTTGATTCAATATTTCCACGGCAGTATCACGGAGTGGAATCAACAGCTCTCCTCTCTCCTCCAACGAGCCAGGAACAGATTGATGAGTTACTGTGTGTTCGTGTGTTTATAACCGCCACCACCAATCAGTACCATTGCTTTTGCTTTGATCTATTTGACAGTCACAGTTAGTCTTATAGGGGAGATGAAGATAGTTCAGAGGTTTCACTGTTGTCTTTCAGGTCCCGTCTGGCTGATTTCTTTGCCAACTGTTCAGTCTGAGCCACGCTCCCTCTCTGGCTGTCTAAGGAGAACTACGCTGACTGCCTGCTGTCCTACTCTGGCCTCATCGGTGAGTCTCTCCCTTGTTACTATTAGTCAACCTTCTCCTCACACACATTGATGGGTCTCACTATGGTCTTTCATTTTCTCACTGAATCCTCATACTGTCCCTGAATGGCTCTCCTTCCTGTTGTTATATCATGTGCCACAGAGTCCTCACTCCCCTCCTATCCTCTCTCCAAAGGGGTTATTCCACTGTCCCCATAGGATAAGCCTTTTTGGTTCTAGGGAGAACCCTTTTTTGGTTCCACTTTGAACCCTTTTGGGTTCCATGTAGAACTCTCTTTGGAAAGGCTCCTACATGGAACCAAAAGGATTCTACCTGGAACCAAAAAGGTTCAAATTGTTTATTTTCTAAGAGTAGTGCAGCACAACCCAACGTCACACCATTCATCCTGCCCCTCCACATCATTTCATGAAATTGCTCATTGTTCCAAAGGAAACCAGGAAAACAAGACTCATAGTTGCAAGACAATGCAGTAGAGCGAAAGAATGAGCGTGTGAAAGACAGGAGGTTGGTGGCACCTTAATTGGGAGAACGACCTCGTAGTAATGAATGGAGCAGAATAAGTGGAATGGTGTCAAATACATCAAACACATGGTTTCTATGTGTTTTGATGACATTCCATTTACTCTGTTCAGACATTATTATGAAGCCGTTCTCCCCTCAGCAGCCTCCTGTGGTGTGAAGAGACAAAGAGAGAGGGGATGTGGGGAGAAGATTGTCTCCTTATCTTCCCCTTCTCTCTGCTTCTGTGTGCTGAGGGAACCATCCTAGCTCAATCCACACATTTTCCTGACTAGCACAGCTGTTACAGATAGTCCACACAGCAACCAACAAAATGCCAATTCATTTTGCCGCAAAACAAAAAGGGCTTGTTTGGACGGACGCCAGTAGGGAACAATGTGTTAAGGAGCAAGAATCATGACTGTAGCTATTTAGTTTACTACAAAGCTGGAGAACCTAATTCTGCCCACTGCCTTTGGAATACTTCATATAGTCACTTTTGAAAATACTCCATTTATGTTTTCAGTGTTACTTGTTGATGAGAGATTGGATGAAAATAGAGCTGGAAGAAAGTTTTTGCATGAGTTTTGCATTACAAGATGGTTAGGTGCATGGGAGGCGGATCCTCTTTCACCATACCTCATAACCAGCCAATGACCAGCCAAGAATTACCAATAGGTCGTTCGCTCTTACCACAGAGGATACCATGTCTATAGCAAGCCAAATAGAACAAAAAAACTGTTATTTAAAGGCCCAGTGCAGTCAAATTCAATTTTTACTGTGATTTGCATAATATTGTAACAACAGCTGATTAAAACTAACATTGTTTAAACTACACACAGGACTTTCTAATTAGCAGTTTTGCATGGGCGGGAGTTTCGGCACTACAAAGAGAGTTCCAAATCTCACTGCCAATAACAGCTAGTTTTCAGTTTTTCCTCCCACTCAGACCACTTCAGACAGTCCTAGCTAAATTCTTACTATTTTTGTCCAATTTAATGGAAATCTATTACAGTAAGGTACTATAATTGTACCCGGAAATGATTTGATATGGATATAAAACAGCTGCATTGGGTAATATATTGTATTTCTTCCCCTCCCAACAGGTACCGTGATGACGCCCAACTACCTGCGCTCTCCTAAGATCAGTGTTGTCCCTAACGTGACTGCATGCAGCAGTGGCAATGGGCCCAAGGAGAATGTGACAAAGTTCCAAGAGTTCTTCACAGACAACAGCTGCCTCCGTGAGTGACTGACCGCGCATCTCCTGTCCTCTCCTCTCATCTTACATTCTCATACCATTTTCCTGTCTCCTCCCACTCTTTCATTGCGGGTCTCTCTAGACAATTATTCATCCCTCTCTCATTGTCCCTACCTTATCCTCCTCTCTCCCAAGTGATCTCCATTTCTCCTGTGGCTTTTTGGCGAAAATCAGAGAGAGAGGAGGAAGAAACAGAAACAATGATAAGGGTGGTGTGTGTGTTGTGTGTGTGTTGTGTGTGTGTGTGTGTGTGTGTGTGTTGTGTGTGTGTGTGTGTGTGTGTGTGGTGTGTGTGTGGTTGTGTGTGTGTGTGTGTGTGTGTGTGTGTGTGTGTGTGTGTGTGTGTGTGTGGTGTGTGTGTGTGTGTGTGTGTGTTGTGTGTGTGTCGTACGCACATTAAATACTAATAATGTTCTTGTGTGAGTGACTAGTTCCCCAGAGTAGCTTTCTGGATCAGCGATAGCCAGGGCCCAGTTTTTTCCAAAAGTGATTATCCGGATTTCGCCTATCGGATATGACTAAATGCATAGAAATAGAAATGAATAGAATGGTATCCCATTCAAGCCAATGATTTGTCTGTTCTATTTATAATTTTTCTATGCATTTAATCCTGTCTGATAGGCAAAAATCCAGATATACACTTTTTTTTTAACTGGGCCCTGGGCATTGTCTTCTAACTTGGTGGCCCTCCTCTCACATATCAGCAGCTTTAATTAACCCCCCCCCCCTGCCTCCCTCTCCATCTCACTCCTCCGCCACAGAAATTCCTTCTTTAATAATACAGCTCCTTCACTATCACAAGGTGCCAGCCCTCAGGAGATAGAAGATCCATGGCTTGTGGTGCCTGTCTTGTGCAATCACAGCTCAACTTCCTCTGCTGTGTTATTGGTATGGCATTGTCTCTCAGCCCTTTTTCAAAGCCAGTAGGATCCCCACTATAGTCACGCTCTCACCAACCCTATGGGGAGTTTGTTTTCACTGTATTATAGAGATAGTGTTATATATAACATTTTGTTCCCAATGTGACAATGTGCACGACACAGCACTATCACAACAGAGCAATTTCTTTAGGGAATTTCAGTGTCATTGAAATCTATTTGACCTACTGCTATTGAGAAGGATTTGGGTTTTAGCTTTGAGAAAGAAAGCCATTGGATAGAAGGACGGGTTGCCTCCCACAATGTCCCAATGGTCCAGCATACACATCTGCAATTAGCCCAACATGAGTTTGGCAGAGAGGGAAGGGAGGAGTGTGGCCATCCGTCCAGCATCATATCCATTCATTTCCTGAACGTAAACATTTCGCAAGTGAGTAGTTTGCATTCGCCATGACGTTGTGGTTACGGCTGACAACCACTGACTGGCTGTGGCTAAAATTAGCCTAAATATCTGCGTCCGCATTGTGTCTGCCAGTAACACAGTCCGCCTATGTCATGTTTCCGAGGGGATTATTTTGTCCCTACCCAAATCTTGATTTTTTGGGAGAGCTGTCTGTCTGAAGAGCACCTTCCCTGAATATTTGTTCTCCTGGCAAGAAAATCTGACATGATTCCCAGACCTAGTACCTGTCCTTAATAGGAGTACTTTGCTGTCACTACACGTCTCTGTGCTCCTCTAGACATCCAGGAAGAGCCTGTGAAGCTTGTCCGGGTTAAACTGTGTCCAACTCTCCCTCTATTCCATTTGACATTAATATTTTAGTAATTTAGCAGACGTCTTATACAGAGGGACTTACAGTTAATGCATTCATCTTAAGGTAGCTAGGTAGACAACCACGTATCACAGTCATAGTAAGTACAACTTTTCCTCAATAAAGCAGCTATCAGCAAAGTCAGTGCTAGTAAGAAAACAGATCACTTCCTGCAATTCTACACATTTGCCATGAGGGTGAAAGAAACATTTGCTGATTTTAAGCTCATTTCCTACATTTCTACACATTTTGCCAAGTGGCAGACAGAACCATTTTCAGTTTTGTAGCTAATCTCATGCTTTCTACACATTTTGCCAGGGCTTATGACCTCCAGGGAGTTCCCAACTGACGTGTTCATATGCTATCTGGGGTGCACCCCAAACGCCTGCGTGCCTGTTCAGTAATCCGGCCCTGAGTGCAAGTGTTGAGCATAGACTAAAGGTAGGGAGGTGCAGTTCCCCTTTCTGCTCCGTAGACAAGCACCAGGATCATGAAATGGATGTGAGCTTCAACTGGGAGCCAGTAGAGTGTGGAGGAGCGGGGTGACGTTGGAGAACTTGGAAAGGTTGAACAGCAGGCGGGAAGAGTTTTCTGGGTTTGATGGCACAAGCTAGCTACAAAACTGAAAATGGTTCTGTCTGCCACTTGGCAAAATGTGTAGAATTGCAGGAAGTGATCTGTTTTCTTACTAGCACTGACTTTGCTGATAGCTGCTTTCTTGAGGAAAAGTTGTACTTACTATGACTGTGATACGTGGTTGTCTTTCCTAGCTACCTTAAGATGAATGCATTAACTGTAAGTCCCTCTGTATAAGAACGTCTGCTAAATTACTAAAATATTAATGTCAAATGGAATAGAGGGAGAGTTGGACACAGTTTAACCCGGACAAGCTTCACAGGCTCTTCCTGGATGTCTAGAGGAACACAGAGACGTGTAGTGACAGCAAAGTACTCCTATTAAGGACAGTACTAGGTCTGGGAATCATGTCAGATTTTCTTGCCAGGAGAACAAATATTCAGGGAAGGTGCTCTTCAGACAGACAGCTCTCMCAAAAAATCAAGAGTTTGGGTAGGGACAAAATAATCCCCTCGGAAACATGACATAGGCGGACTGTGTTTACTGGCAGACACAATGCRGACGCAGATATTTAGGCWAATTTTAGCCACAGCCAGTCAGTGGTTGTCAGCCTGTAACACAAACGTCATGGCGAATGCAAACTACTCACTTGCGAAATGTTTACGTCAGGAAATGAATGGATATGATGCTGGACGGATGTCCACACTCCTCCCTTCCCTCTCTGCCAAACTCATGTTGGTCTAATTGCAGATGTRTATGCTGGACCATTGGGACATTGTGGGAGGCAACCCGTCTTTCTATCTCAATGGCTTTCTTTCTCAAAGCTAAAACCCAAATCCTTCTCAATAGCAGTAGGTCAAATAGATTTCAATGACACTGAAATTCCCCTAAAGAAATTGCTCTGTTGTGATAGTGCTGTGTCGTGCACATTGTCACATTGGGAACAAAATGTTATATATAACACTATCTCTATAATACAGTGAAAACAAACTTCCCCATAGGGTTGGTGAGAGCGTGACTATAGTGGGATCCTACTGGCTTTGAAAAGGGCTGAGAGACAATGCCATACCAATAACACAGCAGAGGAAGTTGAGCTGTGATTGCACAAAGACAGGCACCACAGCCATGGATCTGCTATCTCCTGAGGGCTGGGCACCTTGTGATAGTGAAGGAGCTGTATTATTAAAGAAGGAATTTCTGTGGCGGAGGAGTGATGGAGAGGGAGGCAGGGGGGGGGGGTTAATTAAAGCTGTCTGATATGTGAGAGGAGGCCACCAAGTTAGAAGACAATGCCCAGGGCCCAGTTAAAAAAAAAGTGAATATCTGGATTTTGCCTATCAGACAGGATTAAATGCATAGAAAAATTATGAAATAGAACAGACAAATCATTGGCTTGAATGGGATACCATTCTATTCATTTCTATTTCTATGCATTTAGTCATATCCGATAGGCGAAATCCGGATAATCACTTTTGAAAAACTGGGCCCTGGCTATCGCTGATCCAGAAAAGCTACTCTGGGGAACTAGTCACTCACACAAGAACATTATTAGTATTTAATGTGCGTACGAAAACAAAAACACACACACACACACACACACACACACACACACACACACACACACACACACACACACACACACACACACACACACACACACACACACACACACACACACACACCACACACACCACACACACACACACACACACACACACACACACACACACACACACACACACCCTTATCATTGTTTCTGTTTCTTCCTCCTCTCTCTCTGATTTTCGCCAAAAAGCTCACAGGAGAAATGGAACATCACTTGGGAGAGAGGGAGGATGAAGGTAGGGACAATGAGAGAGGGATGAATAATTGTCAGGAGACCCGCAATGAAAGAGTGGAGGAGACAGGAAAATGGTATGAGAATGAAGATGAGAGGAGAGGACAGGAGATGCGCGGTCAGTCACTCACGGAGGCAGCTGTTGTCTGTGAAGAACTCTGTGAATTTGTCACATTCCTCCTTGCCATTGCCACTGCTGCTGCAGTCACAGTAGGGGACAACACTGATCTTAGGAGAGCGCAGGTAGTTGGGCGTCATCACGGTACCTGTTGGGAGGGGGAAGAAATACAATATATTACCCAATGCAGCTGTTTTTATATCCATATCAAATCATTTCCGGGTAACAATTAAGTACCTTACTGTAATATATTTCCATTAAATTGGACAAAAATAGTAAGAATTTAGCTAGGACTGTCTGGAAGTGGTCTGAGTGGGGAGGGAAAAACTGAAAACTAGCTGTTATTGGCAGTGAGATTTGGAACTCTCTTTGTAGTGCCGAAACTCCCGCCCATGCAAAACTGCTRATTAGAAAGTCCTGTGTTAGTTTAAACAATGTTAGTTTAATCAGCTGTTGTACAATATTATGCAAATCACAGTAAAAATTGAATTTTGACTGCACTGGGCCTTTAAATAAAGTTTTTTTGTTCCATTTGGCTTGCTATAGACATGGTATCCTCTGTGGTAGAGCRACGACCTATTGGTATTCTTGGCTGGTCATTGGCTGGTTATGAGGTATGGTGAAAGAGGATCCGCCTCCCACTGCACCTAACCATCTTGTAATGCAAAACTCATGCAAAAACTTTCTTCCAGCTCTATTTTCATCCAATTCTCTCATCAACAAGTAACACTGAAAACATAATGGAGTATTTTCAAAAGTGACTATATGAAGTATTTCCAAAGGCAGTGGGCAGAATTAGGTTTCTCCAGCTTTGTAGTAAACTAAATAGCTACAGTCAGTGATTTCTTGCTCCCTTAACACATTGTTCCCCTACTGGCGTCCGTCCAAACAAGCCCTTTTTGTTTTGCGGCAAAATGAATTGGCATTTTGTTGGTTGCTGTGTGGACTATCTGTAACAGCTGTGCTAGTCAGGAAAATGTGATGGATTGAGCTAGGATGGTTCCCTCAGCACACAGAAGCAGAGAGAAGGGGAAGATAAAGGAGACAAATCTTCTCCCACATTCCCCCTCTCTCTTTGTCTCTTTCACACCACAGGAGGCTGCTGAGGGGAGAACGGCTCATAATAATGTCTGGAACAGAGTAAATGGAATGTCATCAAACACATAGAAACCATGTGTTTGATGTATTTGACACCATTCCACTTATTCTGCTCCATTCATTACTACGAGGTCGTTCTCCCCAATTAAGGTGCCACCAACCTCCTGTCTTTCACACGCTCATTCTTTCGCTCTACTGCATTGTCTGCAACTATGAGTCTTGGTTTCCTTGGTTTCCTYTGGAACAATGAGCTAATTTCATGAAATGATGTGGAGGGGCAGGATGAAGTGGTGTGACGTTGGGTTGTGCTGCACTACACTCTTAGAAAATAAACAATTTGAACCTTTTTGGTTCCAGGTAGAATCCTTTTGGTTCCATGTAGGACCCTTTCCAAAGAGAGTTCTACATGGAACCCAAAAGGGTTCWAAGTGGAACCAAAAAGGGTTCTCCCTAGAACCAAAAAKGCTTATCCTATGRGGACAGTGGAATAACCCCTTTGGAGAGAGGATAGGAGGTGAGTGAAGGGACTCTGTGACACATGACTATAACAACAGGAAGGAGAGCCATTCAGGGGACAGTATGAGGATTCAGTGAGAAAATGAAAGACCATAGTGAGACCCATCAATGTGTGTGAGGAAAGGTTGACTAATAGAAACAAGGGAGAGACTCACCGATGAGGCCAGAGTAGGACAGCAGGCAGTCAGCGTAGTTCTCCTTAAGACAGCCAGAGAGGGAGCGTGGCTCAGACTGACAGTTGGCAAAGAAATCAGCCAGACGGGACCTGAAAGACAACAGTGAAACCTCTGAACTATCTCATCTCCCCTATAAGACTAACTGTGACTGTCAAATAGACAAAGCAAAAGCAATGGTACTGATTGGTACGGTTTATAAACACACGMACACACACAGTACTCATCAATCTGTTCCTGGGCTCGTTGGAGGAGAGGGAGAGCTGTTGATTCCACTCCGTGATACTGTCGTGGAAATATTGAATCAAATATTTCTCAGATACCGGAGCTTGTGAATTCAAATAGACTTTATTACAAATAGTAGCAAAGCCAGCAAAATTCCATGGAAGAACTGACTCTCCATTCTTAGTACTTGGCTTTTATACAGTCTTACCCTTACAAAAGATCGTCACTCCACTTTATGAATCGTGTTGTCTTGCTTAGTTTCCATTCTCTTATTGTCTCAGACACTGGGGCATAGATTCTATTGGTGGCGGGACATGCACATTCCTACTGCAGGTCTAATGGTGCCTATAACTGATTAGCTAATGTTCCTGTCCAAAGGTCTTCACAAGTTCAGGCCGATGTTGTCTATGTATGATTATCGCATGTGCATGTCCAGTAGCCTTCACAAKATCAGCAATGGCCCAGACCAGTCATGTCTTGTTGGTCTACCTTGCCTCATCCACATGGATTCTGCTTACGTTCTGTTTTTTACATGTCTAATATTTAAACTTATATCGATTCTTCTTTCTACTTCAAAGAGAACATTATAGGGACTGAAAATCACCAGAAGACTGGATATTCTCTAACAATACCACTCTCATAGGGTGATGGAGCAGCCAGCAGGTATGCCTGGTCTTATAATCGCTCCCACAAATAGAGAGGAGCTCTGGATACCAAGCTCATGATACAGCTGGAAAACCTACTACCACCTAGTGTTACACATTTGTTGAGAAGGGGAAGAGAGTGGGAACAAGAACATTTAGCTAAATGAAGAGATATAAAATGGGAGAAAGAGGGAGACAGACAGAGGGAGATAGAAATAGAGGGAGAGAAAGAGAAGAGAGAGTGAGAGAGAGCATGAGAGCGCGCGAGAGTGAGACAGAGCGAGAGCAAGAGAGAGAGCACCCGAGCAACAGAGAGTGAGACAGATCGAGAGCAAGAGAGATCGAGAGAGAGAGAGTACGAGAGTGAGACAGAGTGGGAGCGAGAGAAAGCGAGCATGAGAGAGAGAAAAAGAGCACRAGAGCGAGAGAGTGAGACAGAGTGAGAGCAAGAGAGAGAGAGCGAGACAAAGAGAGAGAGAGAGCGAGAGTTAGACAGAGCGAGACAGCGAGAGAGAGAGCGAGAGCCTGATAGAGAGAGAGAATGCAGAGCCCTGAGGCTGGAATCCAAATGGACCCAATTTATTTGCACTAATGCCTCCATTTGATCCCAGACAGAGTGCTGTGGTTCTAGAGGCGATGTCAGACGTCACTCATTGAGTCCAGTCTGTTCCGCTGCATTTCAATATGGCCTCTATTACTGCCAATGAAACAGATGCCACTTAACCCAAACACATCCACTCCGCCGCCCAGTAATTCTAGCCAGAATACTGCTACATGACAGCTAAATGAAACACTTAACTCAGAAAAGACGAGCATTCAGAAAGAAAAGCAGTGTTTCACTGCTTAACTTGAATACTCTCAGTTATTGTAGGTAGATTTAGTGTTTGCTTCATGCATTAGTGAATAGTGATGGTTTATTTCCCATGCAATCTCCCAAGATAGTCTCCAGTTATCTTAATAGGTTTGTTTATGGTGTTTTTCACAGGGCCAGGTATGTTTCTCAACACCTCTGAAGGCATGATAGCACCCTCCATGCTATTTATTTAGACACCCCTCCATTTTGGTGCCGAGCTAGAATGTGTAATCTGTCTCCAGCACCTCTTAATATTACAGAGGATGCTATCGGGAAGGGTTTGAGAAAATTAACTGTTGTTGACTGGAATGTAGTTTTATCCATACATTGACAATGGTTGGTATGTGGTGTGAGTCTGACACGTGAGACTATGTGATTGTTAGCCATCTTATATGTTTGATGCCTGTGTACAATCTTGTGTACTGTGACAACTGTTTATCCTGGTGTACCTGCAGATGTAGTTGGTCTTGCAGGAGGTCTGCAGGGAGAGACAGTTGGGCTTCTCCCTGTCCTCATAGGAGCAGACTGGTACAATGGTTTGGCGCCGGCGCTCAGAGCAGGCCGACTGGTCGCCGGCTGGACAGGAACAGAACAGCATGCCGTAGCTGTGCTTGGGCGGGACCTTGTCGAAGAACTGYCGCAGGGCCTTGTGGCACTTGCGCTTGTTGCAGACCTCCGCAGTGGAGACGCGGCTGGTGCAGGGGCTGATGTAGGCCGAGCGGTACTTCTTACACGTGTCGTTCAGGTTGCAGGCCTTGGCCGCGTTCAGACAGTTGTTCTCCCTCGTCACCGCGGGCTCGCCTGTCATAAAAAGGACAACAGGGTTAGTTAATTTTCCATCATCTCTGGATTGGTAAACTCTTTTTATAATATGAACAGGAGTGCTAGAGAGAGTTAAGCATCACGTGACTAAACTTATACTGGAGTGGATGGAAAATTAAGCGATGTACAGTAAATAATGTATTAATAATAATAATAATAATTAATCATTTAGGARCCTTGCCAACTGTATATTAATCTCTTCCTGGCCGCTGCTGATTGATAGCAAGGAGCCCATTTACTGCTACCCTGTTTCTAGCCCTAAATCAAACAGTGCCCCTCCTCTCCACAGCCTTTAAAGCAAAACAAATATGCAGCTCTCCCGAACTTCAGAGTCATCAAAGCATCCGGCACCACGGCCTGCTCATCTGTCAGGTCTCGCTAATTGCCAGCTTTCTTACAGATGCCACGTTAATTACCGTTTCGACATACTTTTTTGGGAAAATGGAGCAATAACAGCATTTCTCTTTAATGAGCGGCAATTAAAAATAGGAGCGGTTGGTTGGTAGAATCCGGCTTGGGATGAGCGGTGCGTGTCGTGCTCCGAAAATAGTGTTAATAAGATTCAACACGTCTCTTGATGAGGACAGTGGATGGTCCAGTGGTTTCTCCATGGTAACAGAGGTGGTGTTATACCAAACTAAGAGGCAGCTTTTACACTCTGCTCCTAGGGGTTGTCACAACTCTGCTCTACAGGGGTGTCACACTCGTGTCATCGAGGACCACAGTGTCTGCTAGTTTTCAGGCTTGTATGCGCTTGCCACCAGCAGCAACACCCATAAACCAAGAGGGAGTAAGACTCTCGGACACTTTGATTTCATTTGATAACCTTAGCTCCAGGAAAGAGAGAAAACTGCTGGATACTAAAGCCTGTGAAGACTAGAGTAGAATACCCGCTCCTCAGTCAAGACACTAACACACTGCTGTAGACAGGAAGTGTCTTTTCTAAAGGTCGTAGATGTGCAGTCAGGGTACCGGGCCGGTCCCTGCGGCCAATCCCAGATGACTGGCCGGGCTGGTCTGCCAGCCGGGGCTTACGGTGACCTTTCACTGAAATCTGAAAGTTTTCCTTCACTCTGTCTGTCTGTGCTGCTCTCTTCTACTCTGCTCAATGACCAGACACATGAACTCTTTCTGGAAATAAGTACTCTACAGCTGCCTGGGAGCTGCCTCTCCTGTTGGCCCTGAAGTCTGTCTGTCAGTCAGTCACAGTCTGTCAGTCTATCAGTCAGTCAGTCTGTCCATCTGTCTGTCACTGGCCATAACAGCTCACCCCAGTCAGCCAGACACCACCCAAATGAGGACAGCCCTGACCAGACCTTCACCCCCTCCTGTGTCCCCAAAAGGGCATTTCCCCTCAGGGCCCAATGGCAAAAACCAGAGCTCTGGGGCAAGAGATCTGTATCTGTGTCAACAGGCTCAATGTTTATCTGTGTGAGCATGTGAGTATGTATACTGTATTAGTATGTGTGGGCATGTGCGTGTGTGTGTCGCATTTGTGGTACGGTGTGTATGTGCGTATGTGGGTGTCATGTGCCATGCAGCTGTCCAGTCACCCAGCCGTCTGTCTCCTCCCTCCCACAGAGGTAGACTGCAGTGTGTCGAGATCCTCTCCTCATCCCTCCCTGCGGCTCCTCCAATGTCAGAGAACACATCTGCTGAACCCCAAGTGTCTTGCTGGCAGATGGCACTGTCTCTCAAGCAAACATGCACACTCAATACGCAGACCCTAAAAATCCTCACACCCTAAAAATCCTCACACCCTAAAAAGCCCTCCTGCACATGCTCTCCTTCCCTCCCTCCCGTCTGTCTCTTATACACATCTAGATGTGTATAAGAGACAGGGTCTCTTCATAGGGAGCTGGAGCACCCCAGCAGCTCTTGTTTCCGATACAGCCTCAAATTGATTATCATGTCACCTGTTACCTCCAACCCCCTCCCTAATTTCAATTACCACGGGACTTTAGGTAGAGTAATGACCTCTGCCTCCTCCTCCAATCCACAGGAYAAGAAAACAAGGCAGAATATTTGGGGGATGATCCCTCTGGAGAGATTGTTATGGATAATGGACTTGCCAAAATATCTTTGTCATCTTTAATTGTCTCTTYATGATCGTTATCCTATCTGTGTATTTTCACAGAGTTACTGGTGTAACTCTCTGACACCAACCAGTTAAATACAGTGTGACATTTCCAATCATATTCTGATTAACATCTCTCATTTTTTTCTCTCACCTTATATCCACATCTGCATTGAAGAGAGAGGACTGACTAAATGGTAAGCAGTAGGTGGGGTTAATCACAAATCCACAAGGAGCCTTACTCTACATTCTTAGAAGAAAAGGTGCTRTCTAGAACCTTAAAGGATTCTTCGGCTGTCCYCATAGGAGAACCCTTTGAATATAACTTTCCACAGAGGGTTCTACATGGAACCAAAAAGGGTTCTCCTATGGGGACAGCCGCAGAACCCTTTTGGATCCTGTTTTTCTAYGTGTAGCTTGCCAGGTTTGGCAGACTGTGAGTCCCATCCCTCTAACACCTTAATGGAGGGRCTTGATTAAACCAAGGCTTCAACCTACGTACAGTAGACTGTAATTACACCTTCCATATGGATAGTATACCTTTTCACCTGTACAGCCTTGACCTCCCTCCATATAACCTGCATCTCAGTGGGCGTGCCAGCCCTGATGCGGGTGACTGGCAATATAACCTGAGGGTAAATAATCGGCTGATCGATAGATAATGATGTGTCTGAACAGAAGGGAGCCATTAAAAAACAAATTCCCACACAAATCCTGTATGCGTCCCCATCTGCTAGCTTTGGGGAACAGTTTGCTGTAGAGACACAGGGGCTCAAGGTGAATTAATATCAGTCACAGATAGTGCTGAATCACTCAAGCGTAGAGGGCATGCAGAAAGTTATCAAATCAAATCAAAGTTTATTGGTTGCGTACACAGTTTTGCAGATGTTATTACATGTGCAGAAAAATGCTTGTGTTTCTAGCTCCGACAGTGCAGCAATACTTAGCAATACAAAACAATAAACTAATAATACAAAAAGTAAAAAGAAAGAAATTATGAAATTTCAGAATGAGCAATGTCTGAGTCAGTCCCGAATATATACAGTATATACACTGGGTGTACAAAACATTAAGAACACCTTCCTAATATTGAGTTGCACCCCTGCTCTGTTGCCCTCAGAACAGCCTTAATTCGTTGGGGCATGGACTTTTTGGGTGTTCTTCAACCATTCTTGAAACACACAGGAAACTGTTGAGCAGGAAAACTCAGCAGCGTTGCAGTTCTTGACCCACTCAAACCGGTGCGCCTGGCACCTGCTACCATACTCCCCGTTCAAAGACACATTTTTTGTCTTGCCCATTCACCCTCTGAATGGAACACATACACAATCCATGTCTCAATTGTCTCAAGGATTAAAAATCCTTCTTTAACCTGTCTCCTCCCCTTCATTTACACTGATTGAAGTGACATCAATACGGGATCATAGCTTTAACCTGGATTAACCTGGTCAGTTTACATCATAGAAAGAGCATAATGTTTTGTATACTCAGTGTACAGTGCATTCGGAAAGTATTCAGACCACTTTACTTTTTCCACATTTTGTTGCGTTACAGCCTTATTTGAAAATATATAGTTTTTTTCGCCTAATCAATCTACACACAATACAAATCAAATCAAATTGTATTAGTTACATGGGCCGAATACAACAGGTAGTTAAAAAAACRATGTAGTTAAAAGAAATRCGTATAAGAAATAAAAGTAACAAGCAATTRAAGAGCAGCAGTAAAATAACAATAGTGAGACTATATACGGGGGCTACCGGTACAGAGTCAATGTGCAGGGGCACCGGTTAGTTGAGGTAATATGTACATTTAAGTAGAGTTMTTAAGTGACTATGCATAGATGATAACAACAGAGAGTAGCAGCGGTGTAAAAGAGGGGGAGGGCAATGCAAATAGTCTGGGTAGCCATTTGATTAGATGTTCAGGAGTCTTATGGCTTGGAGGTAGAAGCTGTTTAGCGGCCTCTTGCGACCTAGACTTGGCGCTCCCGTACCGCTTGCCGTGCGGTAGCAGAGAGAACAGTCTATGACTAGGGTGGCTGGAGTCTTTGACAATTTTTAGTGCCTTCCTCTGACACCGCCTGGTATAGAGGTMTTGGATGGCAGGAAGCTTGGCCCCAGTGATGCRCTGGGCCRTTCGCACTACCCTCTGTAGTGCCTTGYGGTCGGAGGCCGAGCAGTTGCCRTACCAGGCAGTGATGCAACCAGTCAGGATGCTCTCGATGGTGCAGCTGTAGAATCTTTTGAGGATCTGAGGACCCATGCCAAATCTTTTCAGTCTCCTGAGGGGGAATAGGTTTTGTCGTGCCCTCTTTACGACTGTCTTGGTGTGTTGAACCATGTTAGTTTGTTAGTGATGTGGACACCAAGAACTTGAAGCACTCAACCTGCTCCACTGCAGCCCCGTCGATGAGAATGGGGGCTTGCTCGGTCCTCTTTTTCCTGTAATCCACAATTATCTCCTTTGTCTTGATCATGTTGAGGGAGAGGTTGTTGTCCTGGCACCACCAGGCCAGGTCTCTGACCTCTTCCCTATAGGCTATCTCGTCGTTGTCGGTGATCAGGCCATACCCCATAATGACAAAGCAAGGTTTTTAGACATTTTTGCAAATGTATATATAAAAAATGCAATATTACATTTACATAAGTATTCAGACCCTTTACACAGTACTTTGTTAAAGCACCTTTGGCAGCGATTACAGCTTTGAGTCTTCTTGGGTATGATGCTACAAGCTTGGCACACCTGTTTTTGGGGAGTTTCTCCCATTCATCGCTGGAGATCCTCTCAAGCTCTGTCAGGTTGGATGGGGACCGTTGCTGCACAGCAATTTTCAGGTCTCTCCATTCAGTAGATGTAGATGTTCTAGTCAAATCAAATCCAATTGTATTGGTCACATACACATATTTAGCAGATGTTATTGCGGGTGTAGCGAAATGCTTGTGTTCCTAGCTCCAACAGTGCAGTAGTATCTAACAATTCACAACAATACACACATTTGAAGATAAAATAATGGAATATAGAAATATATAAATATTAGGACRAGCAATGTCGAAGTGGCATTGACTAAAATACAGTAGAATAGAATACAGTATATACATATGAGATTAGTAAAGCAGTATGTAAACATTATTAAAGTGGCCAGTGATTCCATGTCTATGAATATAAAGCAGCAGCCTCTAAGGTGCAGGGTTGAGTAGCCGRGTGGTAGCCGGCTAGTGATGGCTATTTAACAGTCTGATGGCTTTGAGATAGAAGCTGTTTTTCAGTCTCTCTGTCCCAGCTTTGATGCACCTGTACTGACCTCGCCTTCTGGATGATAGTGGGGTGAACAGGCCGTGGCTCGGATGGTTGATGTCCTTGATGATCTTTTTGGCCTTCCATTAGCGAGAAATATACTCGGAAGCGGTGCCCTCCTCCTGAGTCTGACTAGAAGTCCAATCCGAATACCTCTTCTCCGCCGGCAACATCTTGGAGCAGCCTCTGGGATAAGTTTAATTGCCCTGGGGGGTACAAACAAATGATCCAATTCGGGAAAGTCGTATTCCTGGTCGTAATGCTGGTGAGTTACCGCTGCTCTGATATCCAAAAGTTATTTCCGGCTGTAATGTCATAACACAAAAAACGTTTTGAGCTAATAATGTAACAAATAATAAGTTGCTTAGGAGATAGAAAGCAGAGCTGCCATGTCTGTCGGCGCCATCTTGAGTAGCGGCTCTGCTGGGCCACTCAAGACATACAGAGACTTGTCCTGAAGCCACTCCTGCGTTATCTTAGCTGTGTGCTTAGGGTCGTGTCTGTTGGAAGGTAACCTGTTGGAAGGAGAACCCAGTCTGGGGTCCTGAGCGCTCTGGAGCAGAATTTTCATCAAGATCTTTCTGTACTTGCTCCGTTCATCTTTCCCTCGATCCTGACTAGTCTCCCAGTCCCTTGCTGCTGAAAAACATCCCACAGCATGATGCTCCACCACCATGCTTCACAGGTAGGGTTTCCAGGTTTCCTCCAGAAGTGACGGTTGACATTCAGGCCAAAGAGTTCAATCTTGGTTTCTTCAGACCAGAGAATCTTGTTTCTCAATGTCTGAGAGGCCTTTGGGTACCTTTTGGCAAACTCCAAATGGGCTGTCATGCGTCTTTTATTGAGTTGTGACATCCGTCTGATCACTCTACCATAAAAGCCCGATGGTGGAGTGCGGCAGAGATGGTTGGGTTCTGGAGGGTTCTCCCATCTCCGCAGAGGATCTCTGGAGCTCTGTCAGAGTGACCATCGGGTTCTTGGTCACTTCCCTGACCAAGGTCCTTCTCCCCCAATTGCTCAGGTTGGCCGGACGGCCAGCTCTAGGAAGAGCTTGGTGGTTCCAAACTTCTTCCATTTAAGAATGATGGAGGCTAACTGTGTTCTTTGGGACCTTCAATGCTGCAGAATTGTTTTGGGTACCCTTCCCCACAATCCTGTCTCGGAGCTCTACGGACAATTCCTTCGACCTCCCGGCTTGGTTTTTGCTCTGACATGCTCTGTCAACTGAAGGAACTTATATAGACAGRTGTGAGCCTTACCAARTCATGTCCAATCAATTGAATTGACCACAAGTGGACTCCAATCAAGTGATAGWAACATCTCAAGKATGATCAATAGAAACAGGATGCACCTGAGCTCAATTTCGAGTCTCATAGCAAAGGGTCTGAATACTTATGTAATTAAGGTATTTCTGTTTTTGTTTTCCAAACAACAATTTTTGCCTCGTCATTATGGGGTATTGTGTGTAGATTGATGAGGGAAAAAACTATTTAATCCATTTCAGTATAAGGCTGTAAAGTAACAAAATGTGTAAAAAGGGAAGGGGTCTGAATACTTTCTGAATGCACTGTACATGGACAGTACGCACAGTACATGAATATAATAGAAATGGTGTGTACAGCAGTAGTTATATAGGATTATCCTTGACTAGAATACAGTATATACATATGAAGTGGGTAAAATAGTATGTCAACATTGTTAAAGTGACCAGTGTTCAATGACTATGTACGTAGGGCAGCAGTCTCTAAGATGCAGGCTACACACTGATGATCTGGTATTATTGGATGCAAGAAGTAAAGAGAGTTTTTCAGGTGCTTGATCGAGTATCAACTGAGTGGTTCTAGTCCATTGTGGGCAGGCAGTGAATGACGAAGGAGGAGGTTGTTGAGCTAGGGAATCATATGATGGGATGTATTGAGTGTCCAAAGCAAGGAGTCAACTGAGATTGTAGGGATTAGTGTCAGGGTCATTCATTAGTCATTGAGATGAGTATTGACATTGCCGCAGTAACCTAGTGTCATGGGGCTGAGTCGGTGAKGAAGGGTCTCACTGGAGTTTCCTGAAGATCTGGTAAATTATAAGGGGTTTTGGTCATCTATGAACAGGTGAAGATCTTGGCCATGTTCTGTTATAATCTCCACCCGGCACAGCCAGAAGAGGCCTGGCCACCCCTCATAGCCTGGTTCCTCTCTAGGTTTCKTCCTAGGTTYYGGCCTTTCTAGGGAGTTTTTCCTAGCCACCGTGCTTCTACACCTGCATTGCTTGCTGTTTGGGGTTTTAGGTTGGGTTTCTGTACAGCACTTTGTGACATCAGCTGATGTAMGAAGGGCTTTATAAATAAATKTGATTGATTGTTTGGTTTTGCTGTATGAAAGACAGTATGATGTCTGTGGCATCGCTGTGATGGATTTTAATGGGTTGTACACTGCTGTGATAATTTGCGGTGAGTCATGTGCATACTGGTAGTCACTAAAATGAGTGTGAAGATGTGTGATGAACTTCTAAATGGGTGTGAGGAGACGTCAGCTATGATGATTTGTGATCGGTTTCATCAATGTTGCGGTTCATGGTGCAGTATTCAATGCAGTGGTAATTATAAAGCGTCTACTCAGTCTCTTCTTGATTATCATTGCTTTGAGTTAGTCTACTCGCCACTTTAATGGTCTCCAACTGAAAGTGCCTGACAAGCAGAAATGAATGAGAGGAGGAGTGGGACGGAAGAGAGGAAGCCCCCAGATTTACTCATCTATTTCTTTCCTTCTTCTGCCATGCTTATTAAACTCCCTGTTTCTCCTGACTGTGTCCCAGTGCAATAAACCCACATGGCAGGGCAGCAAATATGATAACTTACAAACCCTGTAATGGATCCCTGCAGTACTCTCTCTCTCTCTCTCTCTCTCTCTCTCTCTCTCTCTCTCTCTCTCTCTCTCTCTCTCTCTCTCTCTCTATCTCTCTATCTCTTTTCTCTCTATATTATACAGTATATACTGTATAAAGGACTGGTGCAACTTCACAAAATAGATGCATCATGAGGAAGGAAAATTATGTGGATATATTAACGCAACATCTCAAGACATCAGTTAGGAAGTTAAGCTTGGTCGCAAATGGGTCTTCCAAATGGACAACTGACCACAACCATACTTCCAAAGTTGTGTGCAAATTGGCTTAAGGACAACAAGTCAAGGTATTGGAGTGGCCATCACAAAGCCCCAGAGGTGTGGACTCGAGTCACATGACTTGGACTCGAGTCAGACTCAAGTCACAAATATGGTGACTTGCAACTCGACTTTGACTTTAACACCAATGACTCGTGACTTAACTTGGACTTGAGCCTTTGACTCGAACTGACTTTGATACCCTCCCCCAAGTTCCAAATAATAAAAATATTATGCTATTAAAAAAATGTGCAGCGCATCAACTCTTCATTTAACGGATTACAGTTTGAATCGACAGCAGCCAATCAATGACATAGTTAGCCATTGTAACACACACAAGAGAGTGTGTGTGTGTGTTAAGGTTGGGCAAATTGTGTAAAGCCTACATCGGCCGATTGCGCCCCATAAGTGATCCTTGATAGTCAATCGCAATGGGGGGGAGTCTTTCTTATGGCTACCCGTGTTATTTTCCATGGAAATATAACGTTTATTTGGAAAGTAATAATATATACATTTTAAAAGCATTCATGATTTGTGTAAATGTAATATACTAACTATTACTCTTGTTAAAAAATATGAAAATGGTATTACATTTGGTGAAGAGCACATTATGACTTGTTTAGACTTGAAACTCAAAGTTTAGAACTTGAGACTTGACTTGAGACTTGCCTGTCTTGACTTGGGACTTGACTTGCGACTTGAGTGCTAAGACTTGAGACTTACTTGTGACTTGTAAACACAATGACTTGGTCCCACCTTGGCAAAGCCCTGACCTCAATCATAATAGAACATTTGTGGGGCAGAATGAAAAAGCATGTGCGAGCAAGGAAGGCCTACAAACCTGTCTCAAGTTTTACACCCAGCTCTGTCAGGAGGAATGGGCCAAAATTCACCGCAAATTATTGTGGGAAGCTTGTGGAAGGCTACCCGAAACATTTGACCCAAGTTAAACAATTTAAAGGCAATGCTAACCAAATACTAATTGAGTGTATGTAAACTTCTGACCCACTGGGAATGTGATGAAAGAAATAAAAGCTGAAATAAATCATTCTCTCTACTATTATTTCTGACATTTCACATTCTTAAAAAAAGTGGTGATCCTAACTGACCTAAGACAGGAAATGTTTACTAGGATTAAATGTCAGGAATTGGAAAAACTGAGTTTTAGTTGTATTGGCTAAGGTGTATGTAAACTTCCGACTTCAACTGTATATATCTTTTCCTCTCTCTCACTTTCTCTCTCTCTCTTTATTTTCTCTCTTTCTGTCTCTCACTCCTCTCTCTCTCTCTCTCTCTTTCTTCCTCTTTCTCTCTCTCTCACTCTCTTTTTATATCTCTTTCTATCCATTTCTCTATCTCTCTCTATATAATATACAGTGGGGAGAACAAGTATTTGATACACTGCCGATTTTGCAGGTTTTTCCTACTTACAAAGCATGTAGAGGTCTGTAATTTTTATCATAGGTACACTTCAACTATGAGAGGCGGAATCTAAAACAAAAATCCAGAAAATCACATTGTATGATTTTTAAGTAATTAATTTGCATTTTATTGCATGATATAAGTATTTGATACATCAGAAAAGCAGAACTTAATATTTGGTACAGAAACCTTTGTTTTGCAATTACAGAGATCATTATGTTTCCTGTAGTTCTTGACTAGGTTTGCACACACTGCAGCAGGGATTTTGGCCCACTCCTCCCTACAGATCTTCTCCAGATCTTCAGGTTTCGGGGCTGTCGCTGGGCAATACGGACTTTCAGCTCCCTCCAAAGATTTTCTATTGGGTTCAGGTCTGGAGACTGGCTAGGCCACTCCAGGATCTTGAGATGCTTCTTACGGAGCCACTCCTTAGTTGCCATGGTGTGTTGTTTCGTGTCGTTGTCATGCTGGAAGACCAGCCACGACCCATCTTCAATGCTCTTACTGAGGGAAGGAGGTTGTTGGCCAAGATCTCGCGATACAATGGCCCCATCCATCCTCCCCTCAATACGGTGCAGTCGTCCTGTCCCCTTTGCAGAAAAGCATCCCCAAGAATGATGTTTCCACCTCCATGCTTCACGGTTGGGATGGTGTTCTTGGGGTTTGTACTCATACTTCTTCTTCCTCCAAAACACGGCGAGTGGAGTTAGACCAAAAAGCTCTATTTTTGTCTCATCAGACCACATGACCTTCTCCCATCCTCCTTTGGATCATCCAGATGGTCATTGGCAAACTTCAGACAGGCCTGGACATGCACTGGCTTAAGCAGGGGGACCTTGCGTGCGCTGGCAGGATTTTAATCCATGACGGCGTAGTGTGTTACTAATGGTTTTCTTTGGGACTGTGGTCCAGCTCTCTTCAGGTCATTGAACCAGGTCCTGCCGTGTAGTTCTGGGCTGATCCCTCACCTTCTCATGATCATTGATGCCCCACGAGGTGAAATCTTGCATGGAGCCCCAGACCGAGGGTGATTGACCGTCATCTTGAACTTCTTCCATTTTCCTAATAATTGCGCAAAACAGTTGTTTCCTTCTCACAAGCTGCTTGCCTATTGTCTTGTAGCCCATCCCAGCCTTGTCAGGTCTACAATTTTATCCCTGATGTCCTTACACAGCTTCTGGTCTTGGCCATTGTGGAGAGGTTGGATTTCTGTTTGATTGAGTGTGTGGACAGGTGTCTTTTATACAGGTAACGAGTTCAAACAGGTGCAGTTAATACAGGTAATGAGTGGAGAACAGGAGGGCTTCTTAAAAGAAAAACTAACAGGTCTGTGAGAGCCGGAATTCTTAACTGGTTGGTAGGTGATCAAATACTTATGTCATGCAATAAAATGCAAATTAATTATTTAAAAATCATACAATGTGATTTTCTGGATTTTTGTTTTAGATTCCGTCTCTCACAGTTGAAGTGTACCTATGATAAAAATTACAGACCTCTACATGCTTTGTAAGTAGGAAAACCTGCAAAATCGGCAGTGTATTCAAATACTTGTTCTCCCCACTGTATATATCTCTCTTTCCGCTCTTTTTTTTCTCTCTCTCTCTCTCTTTCTCTATACTCTCTTTCTCTCTATATATATCTTTGTCTCTCCTCTCTCTCCCTTTCAACCACTTCCTTGCTGCTCTCTCTCTCTACCCTCTCTCCCCCTTTCCCTCACTCTCTTGCCACCCTCTTTCCCCTCTCTCTTGCTCCTTCCCTCTTTCTCTCCACTATCCTTCTTTCAAGTTGGACCTTTCCTCTCCCTCGTACTCTCTGTGTTCCCTGGTCCCCTGTGGGAGTAGGGGTCCTCTTTGCGAGGACAGACACTGTTCCTCTCGGATATTGCATTACACAGTAATTAATTTCTACTGTGGCTTGTTTCATGACCAACCAGGCTGTGTGGAGATCAAGTGGTAAGGAAAACCTCCTCTGGGAGTGAGCCACAAGGAAACAGCAGGCTAAGAGGGGCCTTTAATAATGTCTACAAATACTACCGCCCTTTCCCCTTTCTCCCCACAGCCTTCCAGCACGCCAGCCCACACAGCCCCACAGCCTTCCAGCACGCCAGCCCACACAGCCCCACAGCCTTCCAGCACGCCAGCCCACACAGCCCCACAGCACGCCAGCCCTCACAGTCCCACAGCCCACTCCTTATGAGAAACCATCAGACACCACACAGAGATAGATGAGAATATATTAACAAAAAAATCCTGCTTATTTCTCGCCGCATACAAGCCTCTACTACACAAACACAAAATGTAGGCTGCAGGCGGCAGGTAGCCTAGTGGTTAGAGCGTTGGACTAGTAACCGAAAGGTTGCAAGATTGAATCCCCGAGCTGACAAGGTAAAAACCTGTCGTTCTGCCACTGAAACAGTGATAACACCAAGTAAAACTGAAATGACAACTTAGAACACAAAATATAAATATCCATTAACAAACTTCTTATAGCTTAGACTCATTTCCACTTCCTGAACACATACTACTTAAATAAAAAAACATAGCCTTTTCTTAGTAAAACGCAAAAGTAAAAATGAAATAAATACAGTAGTCTTTCCACCATATAGGCTGTCATTGTTCCTAGGCCGTCATTGAAAATAAGAATTTGTTCTTAACTGACTTGCCTAGTTAAATAAAGGTAAAATACATTTAAAAAAATGCTGTGAATGTACTGTATTCAACACCATATCTCCAGGCCTTTTATAATGATTTACAATAGTGGTACCAAAGTGCCAATGAACTTGTTACAATGCAGTAAGACCAGGGGATGTTATGTCGGACGATAATTAGCCCTACTGGTGCCCTTTCAGACCATGAATTGTGGGTGGTTATCTGTAGGAAAGTGTAAGAGGGCTTTGAGAATAGATCTGTCTGAATCTTATGATTTTCTTGAGGGTTCTAGCATGGCTATAATCATGATAATGATAATGATAATATAACATACCAAAGTTTGTCATATCAGTAGGATGTTTTATAGATGTAACCTAGGACACGTGTGTGCGCAGCGGTCTAAGGCACTGCATCTCAGTGCTAGAGGCATCACTACAGACACCCTGGTTCAAATCCAGGCTGTATCACAACTGGCTGTGATTGGGAGTTCCATAGGGTGGCACACAATTGGTCCAGTGTTGTCTGGGTTTGGTTGGTGTATAGTCTGTCATTGTAAATAAGAATTTGTTCTTAACTGGCTTGCCTAGTTATATTAAATAAAAATCATTCCTTGAAATGTGTTCCTATATTTTTTTTATCATGTGAAAATACAGTAATTTTGACATTGTCCTAGGAAAGTTTGTTGCAATATATTTTTCGGGCAGTGTGAGATGAAAGACGTGGAGCACTTCTGTTATGATATGGTCTGACAGTACTGAAATCAATCTCAGTACCACCTTTCATAATGGATAAAGGAATGGCAGTGTGTAGCTACTGTAATGTAATGACAAWAGGATCGCCTGCCCCGTCATGTTTGGATCATACGCCCATAAGGATTATTGTAGCTCAGAGTTGACAGCCATGTGAAATGGCTCAATTTAGGCCATAGTTTGATACAGTCACATGAAGGCGCCTCGTCTGCATTGGCCAATCGTCACATTGAGCCCCCATTACTGTTGGAAGAGGACTCGARGTCACATCGCCCACTACAGAACAGTTCAGACAGCCTCGCTTAAAACACAGATCAGCTGAGATTTACATGGTGTTGAATAAATTGCATGTTGTAATGTGACACAACAATTATAATGTGTTATAGTACTTCTTGGGTTGGCAGTTCCTGTATTTTTAGTCAACACAGACTATATGTCAAAGTTGAACTAATGCAAGAACAGCTTATTCAAATGATATTCAAATGCCTTTTAAACTTTTCATGTATAAATAATAATAGGATATGAATTGGAGATAAGCTCAACATAAATACTTATTCAAAAGAATCATGTAGCCATGTTGGGGACACAATCTACATGGATGGATGATCAATGAATAAAATGTTAAATCTACATTACCTTTGGACCCTTGTTGTCTCTGGCTGAGTTTATTGATCTAGATTGTTGGATTGTTGGGCTCGATATACAGTAACTTTTCTTTGGAAAATAACAATCCAGCTCTCTCACCATGCATTAATTTGCTGCTTTGCAATGACCACATCCATCAAATTTGTTTGACAGTGTCCAAATATCGGATGAAAGACAGCCCAAAGGTTCTCCTCTGGGACAGCGTCCTAAAACTAGTGACATTTGGAGACTTTTAGCTGCACAACAAACAAACTTTCCCAACTGTCACCACTATAATTGGGTATGGTGATGCAGCATCAGGCTGGAGCTGTATTCACAAAGCATTGTGGACTGGAGCCTGTGATTGATGATATTTATTTTCTAAACTGTGTCTTCAATACTTTGTGCATATGACCCAGTTCTTTGGGTGATACGTTTTTAATTTAACATCCAGCGTGCCAAAGTCTGCCCTGAAGATGGATTAGTCCCTACTCTCAGACTCCTGGCAGGTGGAGCTGAATAATGTGGATGGGGGAAAAAACTGTTAGGTTTGGCAGGCATATGGAGAGAGCAGATAGAAGGKTTCTAGAAGTATCCATATAAGGAGAACTGAGTGCTACACTGACTCCATCAAGACTGCTGACAAAGGAGGATAAGAGAGCGGGATGAGGAAGAACAAAGAGAGGGAGAGAGAAAGGGAGAGAGAAAGAGAGCGGGAGGGAAAAAAGGAGTGTGTATGAGAGAGAAGCAGAAAGCTAAGCAGACATGATGGCAGCGCAGAGCATCAGGATGAGGCTGTTTGAGGATATTAACCATGTAAGGCTCCCACCGACAGAGCAGATATGAGGATAGGAGAGCTAATTGCAGGAGATATTTGATCCCCCGTGAATATGTGCCGCTGTACACTCGGCAGCAAGTCTCAGAGCACAGATCAGATCAGAATACAAAGGCACAACATGTTCTCTTCCCTCTGAAACCTCACCGCTATTTCATTTCACAACGCAGACTTTTGGAATCCATCTCTGCACAAAACTATTTTTCTTAAAAAACAAACAAACAATGACATGAAACAGGGAGTCAGGGACACATCAGGTTGTTCCCACAATACTCCTCTCTGTGAATGTGAAAGGTACATAAACGAACCATGAGGTCATTACTAAATGAGATTACCTAATGACTTCACAGGCAACCAGCCTGGCCCAGGGCCATATTGAGACAGAATTACTTCCCCTGTCATTATTTAGAAACACTAGAAAAGTCATCGTATGTTGAGGCAAAGCTCAATCACATTGTCTGACTGCTTTAAAAAGCAGGTTTAAAAAATCCATACATTTACTAAGGTCATTGTGATCACTCAGAAAACAAACTCTGTAGCATTTTGTGTCCTTAAGCTTCCGTTACCATGCACTAGAAGAGCYGGACTTATTGTGTAGCTTCCTTTTAAAAGGCTGGGGTTTGAGTAGTTCAKGGTGTGTGTTGCTTTCTATCCATTAGGGGAAGGAAGGTGGGAAAGTAACAGATTGATAGAAGGAGAAAAGCAGCTCTGAGGGACCACTCTACAGTGAAAATACATGTACTGTAGTTATTGGCTTCTGATTCTTAATGGCTAGACTGACACTATTTTCATATGTGAACTGCTACCTCGTTCCAAAGTAATGTTCACCCTAAGGTTATGAGTTCCCTCCAACTTTTTACCAGGGAGGWAACATCCATTCAACCGTCTCAAAATTATAAGGGAGGAAAACTGAACAGAAATGTCATCAAGCTCCATACATGTTAAATCAAAGGTATATAAAATAATAATCTTTAAACTACGTATTCTGTGACTCCATCTTCAAGGTAACTCAAATCGATGTCATATATAGAAACAGCAACAATATATGAGTTTAGAAGCAGTCTCTTCAGGGATTGGTGGTGCTTTCCGGTTGAGCCATGACCAGGTGAGTGGTGGTTTATGGGGATTCATACAGGCCATTACAGCAGAGGTTACAAAGGACGGGGGACGTTTTATCTGCAAACACATAAAGAACAGACATCCCATATTTCTGACATCCAAGGAATATAAGTACTACTGTTGAGTAGGAGCTGAGAGATGATAATACCAATCACCTCAACTATTCATATCTGCTTGTCTCAAGAGAGTTGAACCATAAAGAGATATAATGGCCAATCACATATACAGATGTAGGATCTTCATTTGATCACCCTGTTGCAAGAGAACTTTCCTGCACTGCAGTATTTGAGCTTTAAAAAGGCTTCCGAMGTTTGTCATTTCCACTTTGAAGTTTCAGACTTGATATTCCCTTAAAAWWTKTTTTATCAACCTCTACAAAAATGTCCATTAATTATAATCCACATAATAATTAACATTTCCTGTTACTGCAACATTATTTTCCTGCTGTAGCAAATTCGCTCAAATTAAGATCCTACATCTTGTATGGTCATTTTGAGAGATCAGACCACACAGAGCTTCGCTAGTAGGTAATCACATTGCCTCTCCCAAGTCTGTACAGGAGTTGCAGCAATGGGACAAGACTGTGAACTACCAATTGGATACCATGAAAAAGGGGTAAAATAAATAAATAAATGCAGCCATTAAAACCTACCAATGACCCAAGCTCACCTCTTTGGTCTCTATGAGATGTGTAAATGATTCAAACATCCATAACACTCCACAACACCACTACTATAATGACAACAGGCACGTGTCCAGCAAAATAACAATCTCTCTCATTTTCAGATTAAATTCGCACTGTGAGACTTGTCTGTTCGTCAGAGTTTAGTCTCAGAGTGTGGAACTTTGGCACTAAGCTTTGTGGGCTTCTGGGCAGTGCTTCATTTTAACCGGATCCTGCTGGAACAGGATCTGGTACCTCTCAGTTTTGGACTGTTTCGTTACGGAACCCATTTGCCAGTATCCGATACCTCTCGTGGCATGTAAAATATTTTCACTGATTACAATGTAAAAATTCTAATAAATGTAATCAGAGTTAGTTGACTCTGTAATTCTCCTGGCTGCCCCCTAAAAAACGTTATGTGAAAACGTGCCTGATATTCTAATAATTGATTAGTGTTGGCCTGGGCCGGATTTATGGTTTGCCCAACACTGTAGCCTATATATCAACGCGTGGCCATTGATGTGGAGAGATAGATGCTCGCCTGTATCTCTCACAGAACTAGAAGGAGATTCACTTTTTATGATCCCTCTCTCTCCCTCCCTCCCTCTGCTCTGATAGACCCTGTAACTGTCATCTTTCCAGCATTGCATTTCATCATTTATTTCCTTATAGAATTATAGCTGAGCGAAGGGTTCTGGAGGTGCCGCAGCACCCCTGATAAATTGAAATATATTTGCCAAATTACTGCTGTCTGTTCAGAAATAAATGAAATCATTCTGAATACTACACCAGGAGTAGGCCTATAATTTAGCCACAGAGGATCAATAGCTTATTTAACAAAAATAGTCTAGCTGTGGATTGTGTGTAGCCCAATCACAAGGCATGCCTACAGTCGAGAACGCGCGGAAAATCTGTCAGTGAACAGCATGCAGCCAAAACAGGCTTTTCGCAATATTTMAAATAAAATCACAGGAAAACACAGTTTGGAAAGCAAATGGATCCTGCTGAAAAAAGAATAATCTCTCTGTAARCTACCAAGTTATCAACTTCCAAATAGGCCTATTGACTGAACAGCATTGTTTTACAAATTAAAACAGGAGAGAGATAAGCTTCTGGCATGAGCGGTGAGGGAGCTGTGCATCATTGGGTGAGTCAGTGAAACTGGAAAGCTTTTTTAGGACTATAATTCCCTCCTCAAACTGTACAATATGTGTGTCTCCACACACCTAGACCTAGGTTATTGATGGATTCAAGACAAGGTCGTTTTTATTGATCAGATTTTGAGTTTGTCAGTGTCAAAGTAGCCACTCATTATGATAATTATTGAGTTATTAAAAAAGATTCTGCTCAAGTCTCCAGTCATCTAAAATGATGTAGAATTGCATGAAATTCGTTTTTAAAGGCCAAATTTTTCCCAGACCCAAGGCTACAAATGTTTTTCCTCATGTGTGCAACTTCTGCAAGTGCCTCAACTCTACTMTACTGCTCTATGCCAGTATGATAAAGCGAGGATAATGCATGCAATGCTTTATTATAAAGGTAATTTTCTTTTCATGCATTCCCGTACCTCAGAGCCCCCCAGATCACCCCTCTCTCGGGCTCTCTTTTCGTTCCGCCACCTCCCAATTTACAAATTAAGCACTGCCTTTGGGATGAGCCGTGCCACAGCCCAATAATGTAAGTTACCATGATATAACTGCAGCAGTGGCCACCTCATCAACGCTGGAGCTCTCCAAGGACGCTATCCTTCAGAGGAGGAGAGGGGGAGGAAGGAATGAGGGGTGAACTACTAGGGCTCAGTAGAGATGAATAGCCTGCTATCCTCCATGGGAAAGTGTCACGTGAGGAAAGAAAGAAGGAAAAAGAGAGGAAGGGGAGGGTTTATGTACGAGGGAGCAGCAAATAGTGAAACGGAACAACAGCCTTGGATTACGAGGGTGGAGATCCTTAGACTACGGGGGTTGAGATCCTTAGACTACGGGAGGTGGAATCCTTAGACTACGGGGGTTGAGATCCTTAGACTACGGGGGTTGAGAATCCTTAGACTACGGGGGTTGAGATCCTTAGACTACGGGGGTTGAGATCCTTAGACTACGGGGGTGAGATCCTAGACTACGGGGTTGAGATCCTTAGACTACGGGGTGGAGATCCTTAGACTACGAGGGTTGAGATCCTTAGACTACGGGGGTGGAGATCCTTAGACTACGGGGTGAGATCCTTAGACTACGGGGTTGAGATCCTTAGACTAGGGGTTGAGATCCTTAGACTACGGGGTTGAGATCCTTAGCCTTAGACTACGAGGGGTTGAGATCCTTAGACTACGGGGGTGGAGATCCTTAGACTACGGGGGTTGAGATCCTTAGACTACGGGGGTGGAGATCCTTAGACTACGGGGGTTGAGATCCTTAGACTACGGGGGTGGAGATCCTTAGACTACGGGGGTGGAGATCCTTAGACTACGGGGTTGAGATCCTTAGACTACGGGGGGAGCCTTAGACTACGGGGTGAGATCCTTAGACTCGGGGGTTGAGATCCTTGACTACGGGGTGAGATCTTAGACTAGGGGTGAGATCCTTAGACTACGCGGGGTTGAGATCCTTAGACTACGGGGTGGAGATCCTTAGACTACGGGGTTGAGATCCTTAGACTACGGGGTGGAGATCTTAGACTACGGGGGTTGAGATCCTTAGACTACGGGGGTTGAGATCCTTAGACTAGGGGGTTGAGATCCTAGACTACGGGGTTGAGATCTTAGACTACGGGGTGAGATCCTAGACTACGGGGTGGAGATCCTTAGACTACGGGGTGAGATCCTTAGACTACGGGTTGAGATCCTTAGACTACGGGGTGGAGATCCTTAGACTACAGGGTTGAGATCCTTAGACTAGGGGTTAGATCCTTAGACTACGGGGGTGAGATCCTTAGACTACGGGTGGAGATCCTTAGACTACGGGGTGGAGATCCTTAGACTACAGGGGTGGAGATCCTTAGACTATGGGGTTGAGATCTTAGACTACGGGGGTTGAGATCCTTAGACTACGCGGGGTGGAGATCCTTAGACTACGGGGTTGAGATCCTAGACTACGGGGTGGAGACTGACTAGGGGTGGAATCCTTAGACTACGGGGGTGAGATCCTTAGACTACGGGGGTTGAATCCTTAGACTACGGGGGTGAGATCCTTAGACTACGGGGGGTTGAGATCCTTAGACTACGGGGGTTGAGATCCTTAGACTACGGGGGTTGAGATCTTTAGACTACGGGGGTTGAGATCCTTAGACTACGGGGTGGAGATCCTTAGACACGGGGTGGAGATCCTTAGACTACGGGGTTGAGATCCTTAGACTACGGGGTGGAGATCTTAGACTAGGGGGTTGAGATCCTTAGACTACGGGGGTTGAGATCCTTAGACTACGGGGGTTGAGCCTTAGACTACGGGGGTGAGATCTTTAGACTACGGGGGTTGAGATCCTTAGACTACGGGGGTGGAGATCCTTAGACTACGGGGGTTGAGATCCTTAGACTACGGGGGTGGAGATCCTTAGACTACGGGGGTTGAGATCCTTTGACTACGGGGGTGGAGATCCTTGGATTTTCACAACTGTGAACATTGTGCAGTTGTAAGATTTAGAGCAAAGTGAAGCCTCTGATTTGACCTGCAGGAAGTATCATATCTTGTTTGCGAGTTCGCTGAAGGGAACATGTTATTGTTATTGTACAAAGGAATCCAACAAAACAAACTCAGGGAGAATTCACCCTTTTACTCGATTTCTGGCGTTCACCCGGTCATTCTGAAATTGAACATGATTCTTGGAAGTGTGGTTATGTGAGACTAAAGTGGTGAAGGGTGGGTTTATTTGAAGGACCTTGTTTTGCTTGATTGCTCCTACTGACAGCTCATCTTAGCCTTGTGTGTTCAAAAGACAAGAGAACAAGAGAAACAACACAAGATTAAAGGCAAGAGAATAGTCTATTTTTCGAGTTCATCAATGCAGTTCTGGGTTTAAGGCAGAGAGAAGCCTAGAGAGTCCACAGAGCATCTCCACACAGCAGAGGGGCTTTGATATGTACTTAGAGCTAAGTGGCTGGGTCTAGTGATGTATATTTAAACACCCATATGCTATTTAATAAAACTGTCTCAAAATGTAAAGAATCTATCCTCCTTTAATCTGCAACAACCACCCAAGCCACTGCCTGTTCACCCCCTACCATCCAGAAGGCGAAGTCASTACTGGTGCATCAAAACTGAGACTGAAACATAGCTTTAATCTCAAGGCCATCAGACTGTTAAACAGCCATCACTAACACAGTAGCTGTGCTCATGGGGTAGCTGGGGTAGCTGTGCTCATTTGGGCGTCTACATAACGTGGCACTTGCATACCTGGAACAACACACACACACATCAGTTCCAGGTATGCAAGTGCCACGTTATGTAGACGCCCAAATGAGCACAGCTACCCCAGGTAATACCCACACAACATGCAATACACATGCGCAAAATATGAAATCCACTCAATGCAACGAATGTCAGTTAGGCCAGGGTCTCCCAAACTTGGTTAGGCAGGGCAGCGAGGCCTATGCTGACCCTGTCCATTAACAGTCACTGCAGTCAGCAGCACGCGAGATAACTAATGAGACATGGGCGTTCTGCTGTGAGTTCTACAACGCTGTCCCACACGGAGGTTCACCAGGACGAATGGACTTGTCATTTACAACGTAAATGTAAGGCCCTAAATGCATTTTGCCTTTGCAAATGTTTTGCAGGCTAGGGGCTTCTGTTGGACTCGTGAGAATGGAGCAACGAGGTCGTCCTTTGAAGTGCATTTTAATTTGTGTGCAATAGATTTGTTTTGTCATGTTCGATTGTTGAGTAGTGTACATTTCGGTTAGACGACGCTTTTTTAGTTAGTATATGTGTGTGTAAGGATTTTGTGGCCGCCGGCGCATGTTGAAAGAGATGTGGTAAATCCATGTGTGAAAGGCTATAAAGGTTCTTGCATGAGCAGGAGGCTATTCCAGATGAACATGTCTGTTCATCAATATTGGGTTAATATCAGGTTAAGTGGCCACCTAGTTGCGTTTTGTAACTGTCTGGATGCCCCACCATGGGTTAGTGAGCTGAGCTGGCAGCTGAGTCGAGCCGTGGGTCACTTTGTCCTAGCATTTGGTGAAAGTTATTTTGTCAATTTTGGTTAATAGCCTATGTAACTCTGGTTGTTGGAGTTATCTGTTGTAAGGTACCGGGCTTCGGATCAGT